>NC_141029.1:4785000-4902500 GCF_052040795.2 Danio rerio | reverse complement strand
CTGGCTTCTTCCTTTTCCTCTTTCTCTGTCTGGACTTTATAAGCATTGAACGCCTGTTTCTTCTCACTGAGCTTTGGCAGAGCACTGCACACACACAGAGAAAGGGACGTCAGTGAAGAATCGCACAAATTTGTTTAACGGCGCAGGATGTAAACGCTAATAAATGCCAATAATGCTGTGCAGTATTTGGATACCTGTAACGAGGGTCATTAATTATCAGCTTCATTGCCTGCTCCCATGATGCATTGGAAGAAACGCCCTGTAGGCCACAAAGAGGGAAAAACAAGAAAAGTTACAAAAAACACAACACAGGGTTGGAAGAAATATTTTGATTGGGAAGAATAAAGTGCATTTTTATCATGGCTGGGCGATAAATAAATTGTCCATTAACCATGTGTAGTTTGCATCAATTAGTTTGAACGAAAATCAGTTTCACTCTAATGCTGCGTTCACACCAGATGAGGATGAAGCGTCAAGCGCGAATGATTTACATGGTAAAGGGGTGGTCCAGAATGAATGAAGATTTATCTTTGGCCTTTTTGACTGTTGCATTGTTTTGCAGTGTGTGCTGTCAAACAGCATGTAAACACATGTTTCCTGCAAATCAACTGCAAATTGTGGCATGTTGCAAAATGCGTTGACGTCAACTCGACTTTAATAACAAAGGCCACTTCAAACATTTCAAGTTCCAGTTCAACACTCCCACTCCCAGAGCAGAATAGGCTCACTCAGGGCTGTTTATGCTAATAAATCATTTAGATTTCATAAAGAACAATTAAGCGTCTTGATTATGTTCATGGCTGCATTAGAGCTGCACGATTCTGGCTAAAATGAGAATCACGATTTTTTTTTTGCTTAAAATAAAGATCATGATTTTCTCACGATTCTGTAGATGTAAAATAAAGGTATGGTAAAAACAAACATATGGCACAACATCGATAATAATATTATGTGTAGGTCTACTGGTTTCTATAAATAATTCTATTCTACTTATAATAATTCTGATGTTGAATTATTATGTTTGAGATATATGCTTGCAATCTGTCACATTAGACAAATTTATTCACTGGTAAAATCAGACATTTGCCATTATCAGATTATATTCAACAATATATAGGCTAGAGTAGTTATACTGACATTGTAAACCTTTATTTTCATGCACAACTGTGGGTTCGCTATGAAAGAAAAAAACATATCAAATGCTTGTCGTAATCATAACTCTTAAATGCGATATGATCATTTAAATGAAGTGCACACTTTCAGTTTCATTCTGACTGCTAAGTGCTTGTTCATACTTCGCGCGCGGCTCCCAACCGATCACTCTGTGCCAAAAACTGAATATTATTTGCAAGTGTATTACCCGTTACTCGCAACATATGCAGGTTCTGTTCACTAAAGTAGACGCGCGCGTCTATCATTAAGTAGAGCGCGCGTCTATCATTAAGTAGAGTGTGCGCCCTCTTTGTGATAACAGCTCACGGTCAGCAGCACACGTCACGTGTAATTTCCTGATTGCGAAAGCATCATTATATTAAGACAAAAATTACATTTTTAGGTGAATTATACCTTATAAATTCAGTATGTGACTCATTCAACATCATTTGGAGGTGTCAATGTCACTGAGCAACGTGTGTGAAACAGTGAAAAGACTCGTGCAGCCGCCTTTTCTTCTCTCCTGAACTTGAAAATATGATTGACAGAATCGTAGAAATACTGGATTAAGATAGTCTAGGGGGTCGAATCGAGATCGCGATCTTTTAACGATTAATTGTGCAGCTCTAGGCTGCATGTATTGAAATGAAAGGTGAGATGTCTAATAGCATTAATAAATAGCTATTGTTGATATTTAAAAGCTTATTACAAAACATAAATGTAGATCCACAGAGAGGAGAGAAAAGCAGAAGAATGAAAACAGAAAAAAGTGTGATAAAAAGGCTCGCAGAGGTAAATTTCCATGTTGACATCATGAATCAGAAAGTTCGTTATCCGTAATGAGCGTGTCTTTCTGGAAGGCTGTGAGGGGTCTGTGAAGCGTGCGATTCCACAGTCTTCTGTTTCACTCACTTCAGTCTAATCACACTCACAGCAATTAAACAGCCGTGGCTCTCACAGGAGCACTTTGTGTGCCAAATTAAAACACACTAAATTTAGAAAGACCCAGCCGGAATATCAACACCTCCCTCCTCACTTCACAGGGGAGAGAAGGAAAAAAAATACCTTTTCTTTCAGGAGTTCTTTAAAGGCCTGCTTCGCCTCCTCTTTTGTATTCCACTTGTAAACTTTCTTCACCAGCTCAGGTCTCTCCTCCTTTGAAACGTCATTGCTGCAATAGAAATGAACCCATGAATGAATACCCTCAACACAATTATCTTTTCAAATGGAAATTAGCATTTGGTCTTTTATGCCACAAAACATTTCAAAAAGCGTCATGTGACTTAGTGAGTCAATTTGTAGCATCAAATATTCAAGCATTTCATCCAGTGGGATATGATTAGATTAAGTGAAAGATGTTCGACTACATTAAAGGGTCACGAAACACCAAAACACATTTTTTGAGCTGTTGACAGTCGTATGTGTCCCACACTGCTAAAAACACTATTAGAACACCTATATTTCACTAAAAAGTGTAAATTGGTTGTTTTTGCATTATTTCAAGCAGTTTTTACTGTTGATATTTGGTTAATCAGGAAGTGACGATTTTGTTCGCTTTGACTCGTTGGATGGAAACGATGCTTCATTCGCACAACTTTTATGCGATAATCCAGTGTTGCGCATAAAGTTTATTCGCATTTTTGGATGGAAACGCAACTGGCCCTGGCTTGCTCACTTTAGGCATGACAGTGGAAACGCAGCTATTGATTTTCATAGCACTTGTTTTTCCAACTTTCCAGCTTTCTTCAAAATATCTTCTTGTGATTTCAACAGAAAAAATATGTTTGAAAACATACGAGCGTGAGAAAAACCATCCCTTTTAATTGTATTCAGAAACAGTGTCACAAATAAGGAAAATAACATCTTCCTCATTTAAATAAACAATCATTTTAGCCTAATATGGAATGATTCAGAATAATGATCCTTTGTGAAGTTCATTTCTTGGTATCAAATATATGTGCATTCATCACCTAGGCTGGGTCTCCACGCTGGGCGTTTCCTCAGTGGAGTTCACAGCGACATCACTGCTGACCTCAGCAACCTGCGCAGGCACGTGAGAAGGCTGTTCCTCGATGGTGCCCGTCGCCATGGTAGCCTCCGTCTCAGCAACCGGCGCCACAGTAACAGAAGACTCATTCTGAGCTGTGAGAGCAGGGGTGGTGCCAGGAGCCACAACATCAGCCGTCCTGGAACAGACACACAGAGATTAGTTCCGAATGATCAGAAACAAACAGATCCAGAAAGAGAGTAGACTGCTTTAACCATATTTGAAGAAAATATCAAAATTTCCAGACTTTTCTCTGACTGTCACTGAATAAAAATTTTTGAAAAAGGCTGATTTCCATGACCTGTAATGAATGCTGATTTTAACCATATTTTTAAATGGAGCACTATGCAAATTCTACCATTTTTTTTGCCATACTGTCAGTTTTCTGTATTTTGTTTCTGTATTTAGATTTTTTTTTTCCTTATTTTTGCTTTTGAATGGCATTATGGGTTCTTGATAATTTTTTCCAACAGCTTCCGATGTTAAAAAGTCCTCCCTTAAAGCTGCTTTAATGCAAAAAGCAACTCTTCTTTTGCTTTTTAAACAACATTATATGCAGCTTTAAACATGTTTTATTAGTTTACAGTGAAAACAAAGTGATCTGAGGGAGTTTGAGAAAGTGGTCATACTGCACTGTGCAAAACAGCTTATCCAGCCAAACAGCCGGGTCAGAATTTGGCATCAACAGCATGAAAGCATAGACCCATCCTGCCTTTTGTCAAATGTTCTGGCTAGTGGTGGTGTAATAGTGTGGGGGATATTTTCTTGGAACACTTTGGGCCCATTAGTACTACTTGAGCATCGTGTCAACGCAACAACCAATCTGAGAATTGTTACTGACCATGTCCATCCCCTTATGACCACAGTGTACCCATTTTCTGATAGCTACTTCCAGCAGAGTAACACACCATGTCATAAAGTGTGAATTATCTGACACTGGTTTCTTGAACATGACAATGAGTTCACTGTACTCAAATGGCCTCCACAGTCAGCAGAGCTCAATCCAGTAGAGCACCTTTGGAATGTGGTGGTATATTAGATTCGCATCACAGATGTGCAGCTGACAAATGTGCAGCAACTGTGATGCTATCATGTCAAAATCTCTGAGGAATATTTCCAGTACCTTGTTTAATCTATGCCATGAAGCATTAAGGCAGTTCTGAAGGCAAAAAGGGGTTCAACCCGTTACTAGTAAGGTGTACCTAATAAAATGGCCAGTGAGTGTATATAACAAAACACTGTAATCAATTAAATAAAGAATTCTTTATTGGCACGACAAAAGAACTTTGGCCTTAATTCAAACAAAAATGATGGATGGATATTAAAATTTTTTCTTTTTAAAGTTTTTTTTTAAAGATAAACAAAATGGATTTGGATGAACATTACACTAAATAAATTCTGCGATGATATTTAACATTTTTTGGGTGAACTACGTTTTTATGGTTTAGTAAAAGCAGAAACTCACCCATTTTCCTCTGCCTTTATCATCGCTGAAGAAAAGAAGGAGAAAAAAAGATAAACAATTTTCAATTCTTAATTTGAGAGACGACAACAACATTATATTCATTTTGCCTACTGACCTTCCAGGTCCTCCAGTTCTTTGGGTTTAGTCCAGCGAGACTCTTTGGTCTGGGAGTTATAGTAATAGGGCTTTCCGGTGTCTGACTTATACTCTTTCCATGGGCATTTTGACAACATTTGCTACAAAATAAGCACAAGAATTCAAAACAAATGAGAAAATTGTGTCATTCAAATACATTTGAGTCTATAAAATTGACTCTGCCTTCACTTGGGCAAAACATGTTTGTCTTTCTCTTTTCTAGTGAACACAAAAAATATTTTAAATAAAGCTGAAAACCTGTAACCATTGTCTTTCATTGTATTTGTTTTCCTACAATTGAAGTCAGTGGTTACAGGTTTTCAGCTCTCGTAAAAGTATCTCCTAGATAAAAAGAAAAAAACTCAAAGATTTTAAATCACTTTAGGCCGAGCAAACGTTCATTTTTGGGTGAACTATTCCTTTAGGACGACTGATGAAGCTGGCTTATTTCCATAAGGACCAACACAATCTAACAAGAGCAGCACAAATTAGTGTAGAGTCACAAACAAGCAGAGCTGATGATAATTACAAGCAGATAATCTACTGACACAGGCACAGCTAGCTGGAAAAAATCTCACACCAGCAACTGTCACGACCATCAAATGCTAAATTTGTAAAGATATTAAACAGTAGAAGGTCAAATTTTAATAGATTATTTTTCAAATATTTCCCAAGTGCAAAAAACAAAACAAGAGAATGTTTACAGTGCCTCATTTTATATTCATCTTCTGGAGAAAGTATAATTGCTTTTACTTGGCAGGACTAAAAGCAGTATTTACATAAAAAAGACTGTTTTGATTTTTTTTTAAACATTAAGTGCTTATCTAAGTGTTGTGCATAAAACAATGAGCAATATTAGATAGACACTTAAGAGCAGGGGTCACCAATCTCGGTCCTGGAGGGCCGGTGTCCCTGCAGGGTTTAGCTCCAACTTGCCTCAACACACCTGCCTGGATGTTTCAAGTATACCTAGTAAGACCTTGATTAGCTTGTTCAGATGTGTTTGATTAGGGTTGGAGCAAAAATCTGCAGGACACCGACCCTCCAGGAACAAGTTTGGTGACCTCTGCTCAAGAGTATAAAACCAGACAATAAGAGCAATGAAATAAAAACACATAACAGCTCTCAATAGGCCTCAAGGTCAGACTATATATGTTTTTAACTTGATTGAAAAACAATATTATTAGCCTCCTACAGAATAATCCATTTATCCAAAGAGCTGCCCAATTCAACTAACGTACCTAGTTAAGCTAATTAAACTAGTTGAGCTTTTAAATTGCACTTTCAGTCGAACAAAGCTCTAGTAGTACTTACAGCACAATACAGTAGTGGACCTTTCACCCAATTCACCTTATTCTCAGCTGTCGAGCGGGCGCTGCCATTAGAATCTTTTTGTCTCGCGACTTCCGGTCACATTCACTTCCATTCATTTTTTGACGTTAACAACTGCTTGTTACGCTGCTTGATGTTGCAATTTAATATTTTCTTATTATATTATGCTACTTGGTCTGCGTAGTCATGCAAACATTTGTTTGTTGAGCAAGTAGTTTGGCCATTTTCTGCCGTTTATTATTCCTTGTCATTTCTCCCATAGGCGACTGAATCGGAAGTTCTAAGACAATCGCGAAAACAGGCGCACTTCCGCATTTTAGAATAAGGTCAATAGACTTCAGCCCAATCCCAATTCTACCCATTAGCCCTTCCCCTTATCTCTACCTTCGGTTTTGAACCAGCTAATCAACCTCTTACAAGATATACTAGAAACTTCCTAGCAGGTGTGTTGAAGCAAGTTGGAGATAAACTCTCCAGGACCGAGTTTAGACACCCCTGCTTTAATATATTCATAACCGCATTCTTATTTTACCGTCATGCTTTAAAAATAAAAACGCTAAAATAAAACCGGTAAATTTCACGATCCACAATCATAACTCCTGTACAGCAGTTCCACATTTCATTATTTGTGGTATTTTATTTATTCGTGGTGCGTTTATTTTCTTTTATGCTAAAATTGTTCAAACAAATTTTAAAGTCTAAAAAACAAAAATGTGATTAATTTAATTTCTTTATTAAATTGTGCATATTGGGAACTCCTTCCAATGTATATGAAGTAAGGTTATCTGTTAAAATCCTTTTCTACAAACCTTTTCACCGGTTTCAATAGTTCCTTGTGTGTCTTAATAGGTTTTTAATGCCAAAAAAAGGTGCAAGCTGTGAATAACTCTGGCCCTAATACTCGAAAATGTTAATTAATAATCTATCAGGTCTCTCTCCGTTGAGAATATCCACTTGGCAGTTGGTGTGAATGAAATTTCTGGAAATGAGAATGAACAAGCCTTAATTCTAAAATCCTTGCTACCAATTAACTACAATTATTTGAGTAGTTCTAGTAGCACTATGTAAATTAAGAGGCTTTTTTGAAAGATCTAAAATAAAGCACAATATGAAAGCTCGTGACCTCCTGAATGAACAGTAACTGGCAGATGAAAGAATATGACTGTGCAAGTAATGATGAGGGGTTGACCTGTTTTTACCTCTGCGGGTGATTTGAGTTCATCTGGTTTCTCCCAGGTGGATTGTTTGGTCTCTGTGTTGTAGTAGTATATTTTTCCATCCAGAGATTTGTGCTCGGTCCACACTGACTTCTGTAGGAGATATTATGAACATGTCTCTTACTACATCATAAGCGGCTAGCCATGTCAGTCATTTCATCAGCTGCATTCTGCAACCACTAGTTAAAATTGCAGAAAAAAACAACAATAAAAGCTAGCTTATCATTCATTTATGTATTGCTTCATTCTCTTTCTGCAGAAATGCTAATTAGCGAATTGCTAATAAAACAATTGTGCTTTTCCTTCTCATTAAAGGATATCCTTTAGGATAGTTTGAATATTTTTGACAAAACACCATTTTCATTTAAAGAATATCTGACATTTAAGTAAAAAAAAGAAATAGTTAATAGTAATTAAAATTGATAAATTTTAATAATTTTAAATGATTAACTAAATTAAAAATTAAAATTGATAAATCCTTAAATTTCACATCCCTAAATATTTCAACAGATTTACTGCACAACCATCAATATCCCAGAATCATAAGAGTATGTGCTGGTTGCTCTTTGGACCAGAATTATAATAACTGAAGTTCTCCCGATGTCAATAAAGACACAATGGGTTTAAAGTGTTACAAAACCTTAAATGTCAAAGTTAAAGGAAAGCTTCCTTTTTAAATCTAATCTACTCAATCAATGAGATAATGTAGCCAATCAAAATAAACGGGTCTCTAAACTGACAACTCACTGAATTTGCTCACTGAACTGCTGTTTAACAGCTCACTAGTAGGGGTGTGACGAGACGCTTACTCCAAGAGATGAGACACAAGATTCATGACAAGATTTTTATACTATTTTTTGAAATCCTCAATGATGAAATATATCTTTTATTCAATTAAAAAAGTTCATTCACAAAATGCTAAACTATATGATTTTTTTTAATCAACTTGTAATGAATGTTATTATACTTCAAATTTAATAAATTCTATGCTGTAAAATGCATGCAAACACTGCAAAACATTTTACTAATATATCAAATGGAAAATAGTGTTTATATATAAATATTATATAATATATAATAGCCCCCCTGAATTATTAGCCTCCTGTTTATTTTTTTCCTTAATTTCTGTTTAAAGGAGAAGCGTTTTAACACATAACTAAACATAAAAGTTTTAATAACTCATTTCTAATAACTGAATTATTTTATCTTTGCCATGATGACAGTAAATACTATAGTACTAGATAATTTTCAAGACACTCATGTACAGCTTAAAGTGACATTTAAAGGTTAATTAGGTTAACTAGGCAGGCTAGGGTAATTAGGCAAGTTATTGTATAACAGTGGTTTGTTCTGTAGACAGTTGAAATAAAAAATGAGCGAATAATTTTGACCTCAAAATGGTTTTTAAAAAAAAAAAAATCAAACACTGCTTTTCTCCAGGGGGAAAAAATATTATCAGAAATACTGTGAAAATTTACTATTAAATTTCATATAAATGGAAAATAGATTTTTATTTAATAATTTAGGGGCTTTTTAAAATAAACTTGTAACAAATTATATTTTACTTCTATTTTAGTGAATTATGCTATAAAGGACATAAAAACGCTGCTAAATATTTAGCTATAATCTGACTGGACAAACTCTGAGCTACTGGATGTGATTACGAAGTAAGGACTGATAGGAGAGAGCTATTTTAATGGAGTTTAATACCACACACCGAATGAAAAGAAATGTTCTGTTTTTCCAGACGGCATAAAGGATGAAGGGTGTATGGATTCAAGTGTTCACTATGCGTGTGCGCACTCAGAGGAGATGTGTGTGCTCTACGGACTCGGTCGATACAGAGAATGATGCGAATAATGCAGACTTCAATAATGCGACTTCGATAATGTAATTAAAATAAGAATATTCCACATCTCCGATTTGTGGTTACAATAATTATGACTTTAAGAATATCTAAAGTGCTATTCCATCGCATGTTTAATTTGTGTAATGGTGGTTGTAGCAGTCTTTGCTTTTGGACGTGGCAACATTTAAACTGAGGTTTAAAAAGCGTTTATGCCACACCTGTCCAAGCCAATGAGTAGCCGGGGTTGCCAGGTATATGCAAAGCACTTGATTTGCAGTTTGAATCCAATCCTGTCTCCAAACTTTAGGGTTAAATTCACTCTCACGCTAAATAATAACATCAGAACTCACGAGACAATCCTTTACCGCAAGGAGAAATCTCGTCAAGATTTGAGGTCAGACTACATGATTTTAGCCCTAATTTTGACTCGCCGACCGGTTTAGAGAAATCACTGACAAATCTGTTTGACGTTTCAGACAGAAAGTTAAAAAAGAAAGTTGAGGAGAAATTACTAATTCCCTTCAAACCCAGGTGAGCAAATATGTACATTTTCTACCCCATTAAAGGCTTCTTTCTCGTAATGTAGTTAATAACAAAATATATACTACGTGTTTTTGGCTGTAAGACGAAGTTTAGATGAAGTTGTCGGCGATTCTTACTATTTTAAAGTCATGCAATGTGAAAGCCCCTGTCGCCGATCCATGTTGCAGTGTAAACAGCGACAAACGCTAGCCCAGAAAGTCATGCAGTGTGAAAACATCTGTGACACGACGACTTTGAAAATCATGCAGTCTGAACTCAGAGTCTCACGAGACCTCGTCACACCCCTAATGATGAGTCATAAGGAACTGCTGTTTTTGTGTCTTTATAAAGTCTAACGGAATCTGAAAAGTACAACCTATATAATGTGTTTCATGGTAAATAAATAAACAGGAGACAGGGAAACAATAAGGCATATAATGACAATATTAATTTGCATGTGACATTTACATTAAAATTCCTTCATCACCACAGATGTGACTCCAGTTATTATTAGTATCCAAACATCATACGTCTCACAAGCTTTAAATAACAATACTAATATATCATATTTAAAAACTTGCCTTTTTTGGCTGTTCATCAGGTGAAGACTCGGTTGATGTGGTGCTCTAGTAAGAAATAAATAATACTCTTATGTAAAAAAAGTATTCTGCCTTTAATGCTTTAAAAGGGATAGAACCATTAACTTGCATTATATATGTTTTTTCCTAATATATAGAATAAGAATAATATGGACATCTTGGGGTGAACTATCCCTTTAACAGCACTAAATTCGGCTTGTAAAATGATCAGACAGGAAATTGATTTAAATCACTATCCTAACAATCCAATATTAACATTAATGTGTTTGACTGTTTTTCTTACGGTTGTTCCAGGAGCAGCCGGAGCTGAAATAGAGCAAAAACACTAATTACATTTAGAAAAAAACAAAATGAACAAAATGATTATGACCCAATACAACTTGTTTATTACCTGCAGCCTCCACTGGACTTACACCAGGCTGAAATGGAAAAGAAAAGAATAGCGTTTTGATACAAAAACATACACCTTTCAAGAGAATAAACATGCTGATTTACATGTCCTTTGTGCAACCCATAATAAAAGCCCTGTCAAAATTGATGGAATTAAACTAGTCTGTGTAGATCTAAAGATACCGGCGCTAACTTCATTAGCAGTGTCCTTCCCACAAATTACAGGAAAAGAAAATGACATCATGACTAACGCTATAGTTTGACTGACAGGTCCCAGAAAGCACCTGATCAGACTTCTTCATCTACAGCTCAAAGCCAGGTGCTAGTTATCACTGATGCTGTCAGTATTTAATACGATTAACGAAAGACAGGCTCTTTGATGCTTATTATAGATGATTAAATAAAAGCAGATCTTATTTACAATTGAATAAAGGAGGCATGTTCAAAAGACAGCAACACATCTACACTAAAAGAGCACGTTTTTTGAAGTAGATGCTGTTTACATTAAGCACAAATAGGGACAGATACCATTCACACTCAATGCAAATAGCATTTAGAGACCTGGGGCCTCATGTATCAATGCTGCGTACGTACTAGGGATGGGAAGATTAACCGATATGTATCGATACGCGGTCATGCGAGTGCATCGGTTGAGCAGCAGAGGATGAATGAAATTTTGGAAGCAAATCGAGATGCATCGGTTTTTGCGAGATGCATCGATTTTTCCGAGATACAGCTTATATTTTTCATATAGAATGTATTTTTTATTTATTAACAAGTGTTGTCAACCTGTTGTTGGCGCATAATTTAATCGACCTACATAAAGTATGCCTTAGCAACGGATTTGCGGATGTGTACACACTACAACTCAGTGTATCAGGTGTGCGGATGAAGCTAGTGGTGCGCCCTCAGAAAGCGCGAGAAGCAAAACAAACATTTTATTCCCCACTGAGTTTTAAATCTAAAGTATGGCAAGCAACATTATGGATTTAAGGATGGACGACATGACAGGACAGATGCAATTTGCAAAATGTGCCGCGCATCTGTAAAATACGCGGGCAGTACGACTAATCTGAAATCTCACTTGAAGCCGCGCCACGGTGTTGTTGTGAAAGCATCTTCCAGTGTTTCTGCATCCCCGGCTTTCGCACTGCTTCAACCAGCTCCAAAAGTGGTGAGAAAAGCATTGAAAGTTTTTTTTCCGTGCGCAACAGTTCTGCTCGCTCTACGCCAATAACGAATGCTATTGCATTGTTCATCTGCAAAGATATTCAGCCTAGTGTCACGGAGAACGAAGGTTTTAAACACCTCCTCCTGTTAATTTTTATTTAATTATAATAATAATAATATTAATAATAATAATGATAAAAATAATTGGGTGTCACAGTGGCACAGTGGGTAGTTTGACCACCTCACAGCAAGAAGATTGCTGGTTTGTTATATTTTTATTAGCCTGTTGTTTACAGTGACAGTGATGTTTCAAAGCAGCATAACACTGCTAGTTCACCACCTTAAGTTTTGAATAATCAGTGGCACAATATATCTTTGTAAAACTTGTTTTCATAGTTGAAAAGTTAAATCACAATTCTTGTTGTGCAATGCTAAATTTATTTATGTTGAAAGAGTGCAAATATTTTTTTAATATATATTGCACTTATACATTCTGTTTATCTTGAAAATACTTAAATAATATGTGCTATATGTTCTCAAATGGCCCTCTACTGTAAACTGACACTCTGGCTCTGAGAGAAGAGCCAGTTTGTAAAAAAGTCTTGGTTTTGCTTGGTTAATAAATAATCAAACTCATTCAATGGCACAGCATCCTCTTTCACATCATCTCATAAACTTGATCTAATTAGTTAGTGCTGAAATATCGCATCGTATCGTGATATGGGTGTGAATCGTATCGTGTTGCATCGCAATATGTCACAAATGTATCGCTAATATATCGGATCGTATTCTTTGTATCGAGATGCGTATCGGATCGGCATTATAGCTTAGATGCCCAACCCTAGTACGTACAAAACTTTGCGTACGCCAGGTTTCACGCTCAGAATCGCTCATGTTTGGATTTACTAATGATGAAATGAACGTGAGAATGTCGGCTTTGATTGACTATATGAAAATGTGTGCACATTATCGATGCATTTATATTAAATGTGTTTCGGTTTTAGGCCTTGGTTTCCTTGGTTTTTTAGTTTCGTTTAAGACTTTTCATTTCGGTGCATCCCAATTAATCACCCACCCTATTTCAACCTAAAATAAACAGACACAAAGTGTGCTAATGTGGGGAAGGAGACATACCCCACACTCCAGATTAAACAGATCTGTTCTGCTACTATCACTCGAATCACATGGACAAGCGTTATGGGAATTGGTGTTGATCCTAAATTGGTCCATTTTCCCACTTTGCAGTCTGCTCATTAGGGTTATTTTGACTCTGCTGACAGCATGTGAGGGTCTATATTTAACCCGCACTGCTAGATTAGTGTGATATTCAGGGTAGTTTACCGGTCCTGTAGGCTGGATTGATGCAGCTGGCAGACGAGGTGGCATCATCATTCCAGGCATCATTGGTGGCATCATGGCTGGCATCTAAGAAAAGATGTATGTGACGAAAAATGTATGTGAATCGCTAATTTCCCTCCTACACTGCACAGGAGGAAAGCTGGGTGCGAGAAGAGGGGTGTAGAGGCTCATCTTGTGCCTTCTAGTTTGCAGTGCCTCATTACAGTCTGCTCCTCACACTCCAAAAACATCCAGACATGACATTTATCTCACATAATCACAAATATATACATATGGAGCATGATCATAGTCCAGAAAACTGGTAAGATCTGGTGGTAGTTAAGAACTGTGGAAAAACTAAGTCTACAAATACAATATTATACATTATAATTGAAGAGTTCAGATGAAAAAACCTCTGTGCAGTCTGAAATTTCCATAGAAAATGAACATTTTTCTCAGCCTCCTTTTTTTATGTAGAGTTATTTCACTTTAAAGATCATGAGAAGGACTTATGCTCTGCTGTAAAAGTGAAATAACTGAACCTACACACAGGAGCCTGATAAAAATGCTCATTTTAGAAGAAAATCTCAGATGGCATTCAGTGGTTTTTGCATCTAAACTCTTCAATTGTGTATCAAAGATAAAAAGCATGTGTACCAAACAGTGTGCACCAAAGCAGAACTTACAGTTCAAATTCGACTTCCTACACTTTGAGTGCACTAGACATGCAGCACACTGAGCCTTTTTTTTTGCTACAGCTAACTTTTATTTTTATAACTGAAGTTATAGTCCACATTATATTGACTAATTTTGTGAACCTCTTGTGCACAAACAAATATTAATAATTGGCATAGCAGCCTGTCATAATCAATTTACAATGTAGTCAAACTAACAGAGGTACATGGAGAAAGTTAAACTGCTGGATTTCAATGCTTACATGTTCCTATTGTGTGGGTTACAAGGTTTCACTTTTAGCATTTTAGTCAGTGTGTCATGTTTGACCATGAAAAAAATTATCTTTAGTTAGTTACAAATCTCAAAGATGTAGTGCATCCAAGATATTTTTATACAGCTCACATTTATACTGTATAGAACAGGGGTTTTCAAAGTGTAAGACAGTGGGCCTCCCTTTTGACACAACTTATCCATTGGCGCCCCCCTCCTCCCAAACACGCACGCACGCACACACACATGTGTATATATATATATATATATATATATATATATATATATATATATATATATATATATATATATATATATATATATATATATATATATATATATATATATATATACAGTATATATAAAGACACAGACAGATGTCAGACTGTTAACTCACTTTTAACATCATTTGCATGAAAGTGTAATTATTTACAGAGTAATAACAAGTATTTTAATATAACGTTTTTAAAACTAGGATGATGGTTCAATATGAATAGAACAGATTCAAGAACTGTCCATCCCAGTCAAAGTTTAGTGGGTCTCATGCTGTCATTAGCCAAAATATTTTGACAAACCACACATAAAGGTCGTGGTTCATCAGCTGGTCCTGTCCACGTAAATACTATACTCAAATACTGATCATCATATCGTCGTCTTTTGGGTTTAAGCCCTGAACTTGAAGGCTTTTGTGGCGAGGGGGCATGGCCGAGAGCCATGGGAACGGAGTGAGGCCACCGCTTAAGTGGATACACCTGCGGTGCGCACCTGCCTCGGATCCCACGGAAGGAGCTCTGGACGATAAAAGGAGGAACGATGGCAGAGGAAGCCGAGAGAGGACCGGGCCGGGATATATTTTACTTTTGCTTTCAGTTTGATGGCAGTCTCCGTGAGGAGCTGCCGTTCGTTTGTTTTGGTTTAGACGGCAGCCTCCGTGAATACAACCGACCCATTGTATTAGCAGGCAGAATTCACAGCTATGGCCTTCTGGGTAAAAAAAAGTTTTCTTATATTTGACGTATTATTTTTTTGCTTTGTTTAAATATAATAAAAAATACATATAATAATTAAACTTAATAATTATATTTTTATTATATTATATTTTTTCCCGCGCCTCCCCTGACATGCTCTGGCGCCCCCCAGGGGAGGCGCGCCTCAAACTTTGAAAACCCCTGGTATAGAACATACTTTTTAAACGGTTGAGTAATAAATTCAATTTCAAATGCAGAACCTACTAAATAGTAGGCGATTTCAGACGCACTCTGGGGACCCCTAGTCTTGCGTAACTAGACAAGATGGCTAAAGGTCTGGGAATTTTGGCCACTTTGAATGGTCAAGGACCACTCACTATGTTAGATGACTGATAGGTTAACCAACCAATCACGCTTTGTTTTGTGCTGTGCCATGTTTAAGAGTATGAAAACGTCATCAGATTGACAGCCTGTCATGCAAAGTTTACAAAAATGAGGCATCCATATTCTAAATTACCTGTCAGCAAAACATGGAGGAAATCAATAGGACTCTGTAGGCTTTGTTCTGAGATTCCTTCAATTTGACAGTTACAGGCATGCAACATTTGAGAAAATAAGTCAAACTAAATGTTTTCCCCTTTCACTATTATATCGAATTCTTGCCATCAAATTCTAAATTCATTTTACTAAAGCTACTAATCTCTGTATAAGAAACAACACTGCTGCAGTCTTTCTGAAGTTATTTCACCCCCTGCATTTTGACTCCAAATCACAGGAGAACATCATCATTTTAAAACAGCAACACTCCCGAAATAAAACCCGAATTACAAAAGCATTTCTCAGTTACCTGTCCAATTGGTGGAGCGCCCATTGGAGGCATCATGGGTGGCATTATTCCCGGGGGCATGGGGGCCAGGCTGGGCGGCCTCTGGCCCATGGGTGGCATTCCCATTGGAGGGAAGTGAGGCGGGATTCCTGGTGGCCCCATCTTTAGAAAACAGACAAAGTAATTTAATACGTGAATGACAGAAGATACAAACATGGAGTCGCAAAGACAGAAACTGGTGACTTTAAACCAGGTAAATGCTTTCCAACACCAACTAGCAAAGTGCAAAGTGAGGGGGAATTTATGATTGAGGTATTGTTGGTTTTATGTTCGCACATTCAAACTTTCTCCTTAATAATATGATTTCAGAAAAGTATTCTTTGCAAATTCTAAACAGGGAAATCATATTAGCATCCAATGACAATCAACTCACAACGTTATTCACAGTCAACCAAACAGTGCTAATGTTGTTTTGAAGTCAAACTTACATTAAATATTCGGTCTGAAATTGCAAGTAGCGGTAAACAATATAAAGGACCAAAATTAACGAATGTGCGAATTTAAAACCAACTTTACCTCAATGGATTCCTAAAGGTGGCACAATGAGATAAGGTGGAGCTTGACTGGGGCCACTATTAGCATCAGTCAAGGACTGTTATGAACAATAGAGTCCATTACAGTAACCACAACAGTACTGATATTTTTTTTTTCTGCACGAATGAAAATATACAACCACAATTAGGATATCAATACCATGAAACTGTGATATTTTTATCTAAGGCTATCATACTGTACCGTCAGAATCTTATTCTGGCCTATGCCTAGAATATAGAGGTAAAGTTGGTTTTATATTTAGATATTCAGACATTATCCTTAATAATATAATTTCAGAAAATTATTCTCTGCAAATTCTACAAAGGGAAAAATCATATTAGGACCCAACAATTATCAATGTACAGCATTGCTTACGGTCAATTAGACAGTGCTAATGTTGTTTTAAAGTTATTATTGCATGCTAATTCTGACCGAATATTCATATTAGCTTGGTAAACAATATAGAGACAATAAAAGAATGAATGTGTGAATATAAAACCAACAGTACCTCAATAATTTGAATTTTTAAATAAATCCCCAACTTTCGCAAAATCTTTTATTTTTAAAGAAATTACTCAGAATCAGCACATAAATCTAAAGAATTTATTTTCGACTTTTTTCATCTTGTTAATTTTTTATACATAAACAAAAATCGCATGGCTTTAATCCATAATTTTTGACATTTTTTTTGAAGTTGACTCACTGCTCAAATCTTTCCATATGTGTAACAACAAAAAATGTGTCAGATTTTTGGTACTACACTCAAAAAAAAAAAAAAAAACTTTTTTTGTGCTCGTTCAAATTACTTAAAATGAGTGGAAACAACATAATTCTTGAGATTCATTGGGACAACTTAATTTTTTATGTTTAATCCACAAATTTGTTAAAAGTGTTACGTTAACTTAATCAATTTGTCTTGGGGCAACATGAGTAAATTGCGTGGAACCCTGCATTTTTTACAGTGTATATGTATATTGTTACATTGTTGCTCTTGGTGCGGTTCGCTTTCACACTGCAAAGTTTCTAAATGGACCAAAAGAGCTAAAACAAGTTACGTGTAAGTAAACTCTCCTCACATTGGTCACAGAGTTTCACGGTTTATTTTGCAAAGTCCCGCTCAGGTGTCAGGGGGAGGTTTGGTGGTGTTTGACAGGGTGTGCGCGACGTGTCTGAAGAGCGAGGAGGGATGCGGTGGGGAGGGGGGAGAAGGGTGCGCAACGAATTTGAGGACTGGGAGGAGGATGATGCGTGATTACCGGGAGATTATCACTCGTTTGTGGGCATCCTGGAGTGTCTGCATTTGCGGGAGACTACCGAAACTTCCGGGAGACTTGGAATGTCTGTTGAATGACTTCCTGCCCTGCTCATAATTCTCTCTTCATATAGCCGTATGCCTATCACATATCCATAATACACTGATATAACCGGGCTCGGATCGTATCGCTTTCTCACTACAATCGATCCGCTACAGAGTTCGTTTCAATCGAGCCAAGACCACCTCATTCAAGCGACCTCTGATCGATTGATTTGGCGCGGACCTGAGCGGCTGGTGGTTTCACATATGCCAAACAAACCGCGCTAACTGGGCAAATGAGACAGGTCCGAAACAAAAGTGTAGGTGTGAAAGCACCCTTAGGCCCCGTTTACACTAATGCGTTTTAGTTTGAAAACGCATAAGTTTTGCTACGGTTACGCCAACCGTCCACACTACGCCGGAGTTCTCGAGCGCCGAAAACGGAGCGTTTCGAAAACGCTGGAGAGGCCGTTTTCATTTTGAAACGCTGCTGCTCCGTCTCAGTGTGGATGATGGAAAACGGAGACATCTGAAAACGGAGGCGGGGCTGCAGACGTTCGCCTCTATGATTGGGGCTTTTCCTGAATATTAAGTAGCCTACACACACGGTTCAGTCCTGCATTCTCTCCGTGTAAGTTCAGACTTCGCAAGTTTGATCAAGGCTGCAGTCTCTTCTTCTCAGTTTGATATGGAAAAGCAGACTATACCGAGGACACGGGTAAATCTTCAAAGGGAACAGTGTACTTTATAACTTCATTCACATCACCCTGGCTTCGTTGTTTCACTTTCTCAACAATAAAATGTAAACATGATTTAAGGAACTGCCTATTTTCATTTTAATATTAGCAACTTAGACAGCAGACATGTTGAGGCGCCGTGCTGTATAAGATGAGCGTCATCTTCACTGTCTGGATATTTATAACAAAACGGAGCCGATAACAACTGCCTCCTTTCAATTTCAGTGAAAATACGAAACATCCCCTCTCTTTTGCTGAGTATCAGTTTTAAGAATCGATAATGGCCATTTTAAAAGTATAACATACAATAAGTTTATACATTATAGGAAATAAAGGCAAGCGATCAGTCAATATACAGAATAGGCTACGTGGTTACATTAATCATTAACCTATCTTTGCGCTCAGCCAAAACACGTTACCTGAGAACAAGTAATAGATTCCAATGCCCAAAGTCAGGGAATATGTCGTTAGATAAAGACAACAAGATGAATGAAATATCCCGTTTAATAAATATAGTGAGATTAGATCCAGCGGGAGATGCTTGATGAGAAGTCCGACTAGCAGAGCTCTCATCTGGGTACATGGGCTGCAGCGCTTGCCCGAGAGCGTCTGTGTGGTCACGTGATGTGCGTTTTCAGCGTTTTGGTGTGGACGGAGAGCAGTTCAGAAACGCTGGGTAAAACGCGAGTGTGGACGCGGATCGTTTTCATTCTAAAACGTCGTTTTAAAACTAAAACGTACTAGTGTAAACGGGGCCTTAGATGCTCTTATTTATTTTCATACACTTTTATACAGTTGTAATTGACTTACCCCTTTCTTAGTTTTGTTAGTCTTTTTTTCCGTTTACCTCTACCCAACGGAATCTGCCTCGCAGAACTAGGCATGGGATAATAACAGTTTTCAAGGTATACCGTGGTTTGAAAAAGTCAAGGTTTTAAAACGCCAAAATATTCAGCAATACTGTTCCTAAGGTATGTATATGATTTTTCTATTTACTTTTTAAAAAGTTTTTTTTAGGACAACAGTATCTCTAGTAGAAAAGATATCCAAAGATGACGATTTAATTGTAAAGAAATCTGTTTTTGAAACAAATGAAGACAGCAGAAGTTATTGACTCATTTTCATTATCCAGCCTGATATGTTTACAGCTCCAAAATAGAAATGTTTCTCAAAAAAAAAAATGAAAAGTATTAAATTCACTTAAATATGCTGTTGTGGGTCTTCAGGTCTTAGTTTTCCCTAATTGTCCATGTAAAGCTATGGCCAATCGGTAAAACCAACAAATCTATCAAAAAAAGTTTAACAAATTTAACATTTATTAACTATTTAACAATATGTTTTGTCTTCCTTAAGATAACATGTTTTTTTTATTGTTATTATTATTATTTCCTTTATTTAGCCAGGAGATTAAATTGAGACAGTACTGTCTCTTCTTCCAGTGAGACCTGGTGTTTAAAAGTTCTCCATGCTTTTATGCATAAATTTATGTTGAGCATAAATTTAGTTTATTATAGCTTTTAAAACTTTTTTTAAAAAAAGGTTATGCTAAATTATATGTTTATAAATAGAGTTTGCAGGTTGTGACACATTACTTAAAATGTGTGACTAAGAAATAACTGAGGGGACGCAGTGGCGCAGTAGGTAGTGCTGTCGCCTCACAGCAAGAAGGTCGCTGGTTCGAGCCTCGCATGGGTCAGTTGGCATTTCTGAGTGGAGTTTGCATGTTGTCCCTGCGTTTGCGTGGGTTTCCTCCGGGTGCTCCGGTTTCCCCCAAAGTCCAAAGACATGCAGTACAGGTGAATTGAGTAAGCTAAATTCTCCGTAGTGAATGAGTGTGAATGAGTGTGTGTGTGGATGTTTCCCACAGATGGGTGGCGACTGGAAGGGCAGGGTAAAAAAATGTGCTGGACTAGTTGGCGGTTCATTCCGCTGTGGCAACCCTGGATTAAAAAAGGGACTGAGCCGAAAGGAAAAAGAATGAATGAAACAACTGAATTTAAATTTTAATGGTGCAAGTGAAAAAAAAATCCATTGGTTATTACTGAAAATTATTAGCGCTTTGCCATTTCATTCATAATGGTCCATCCATCACAACTTAACAAGCGGATACTAGAAAACAGTGACATTTTTATAAAAGGTTATCATACAGCCAGAATCTTATACCAGCCCATGCCTACACGGAACAATAGGATTTCTTTGCTGAACAATTAGATGAATAGGTTTATTATTATAGTTTGATCATGAATGTCAATGCCGTCCAGCAATAATGCTGATTCCTTTACATTTATTGGATTGTATTGTATATGACTTTTAGCCAGATGCATTAAATGTGTGGAAAAAGCTCTAAAAACAGTATTTTTTGAAAGGGATAGAAAAGTCATGAACAGTGATGGGGCAACACGGTGGCACAGTGGGTAGCACAATCGCCTCACAGCAAGAAGGTCGCTGGTTCGAGCCTCGGCTGGGTTAGTTGGCGTTTGTATGGAGTTTGCATGTTCTCCGTGGGTTTTCTCTAGGTGCTCCGGTTTCCCCCAGAAGTCCAAAACATGTGGTGTAGGTGAATTAGGTGGGCTAAATTGTCTGTGCGTGAATGAGCGTGTATGTTTCCCAGTGATGGGTTGCAGCTGGAAGGGCATCCGCTGCGCAAAACATTTGCCGGAATAGTTGGTGCTTTATTACGCTGTGATTAATAAAGGGACTAAGCCGAAAAGAAAATTAATGAATGAAGGAACAGTCATAAAGCGTTCATAAGACAGTAAGTTACCAAAATCATCAAATAGAGAAACAAGTGCTGATAAAGATGCTGAGCATCACTGATCTGTGACTGATCCTCCCCAAGTCTATTCTAATGACAGAAAATATCAAATGTTCCAGCCAAACCAGCTTATAACCTTTAGTTAGTATTCTTACATGTACAGAAAACCAGTAATCTGCTCAGTATCATAATAACCATATGATTTTATTAGTCTTTAACAACACAATCACGGAAGATATGAGTTTAATCAACTGCCACTCAAGTTCGATTAATTTAAGAGTTTTATTAAAGTTTGATTAGTCGACTAACATCTCAATTCGCCAGGAGCAGATGGACTGTCTGTGATTAAACTCAATTACTTTATTTAATATTTTCAGCGTGATAAGAGTTTATGTTCTCTACGTTAGTTACTCTAACACAGCATAAACATCTATGCAGTCAGTAAAGCAAATGATTATCCTACACAAGCAGCTTCCATACAGAAACGTCTGACACTATTAGATGTGACACATTTAACACATGTGCTTTAATAAACACAATAACACATCCAAACCTTCATTCAAACGCACATTAGCTTTAGCATTAGCAGCAACCACTCATTCACATTAGCTTACATGCTAACCAGTCTTTATTTCGTCTACGCTACATCCATTTCTTCACAGCAACTGTCTTTAACCAAAGCGAAAACACGGGTTGTTGTTTAAACGTGTGCTAGGTAGTCGCCAGAACACGACAGCGTTGCGTTTATGTGAATAAACTGTGTATTTAGCTGGACTCACCATGATGAGAGAACATGCAGCGGCCCTCCGCGAGACAAAAACCTACGTTCTGATTGGCTGCCTCGCGCCGGGTTCAAACTACAGAGTTGTGCTTCAGTGCAACTACAATGGGTAGGGCATGCGCATGCACGGGTTTGAACTGCAGGGGGAGAAAGCAACTGTAAAGCTGCGCAAACAAGACGCAGACGTGAAGCGTAAGTACGAGTAAGATTACTTTATGCCACATAATATTTATAAACAGATTGGTGGTCTCAGATTTTTGTTAACTTGTAGTTTTTCTCCATCAAAACTCCCTATAAACCTCTCTAAATTTCATGAACAGGCTCTTTTGGCATGGAAGTTATGTTTCGTTTACAATTTTTTCCTGCACAAAGTGAAGCTATGAAACAACGAAAGCATCTTAGTAAAGAATAAATCGATTTTTAATCAGAATTGGCATGAAAAAGACATTAATTATCTTTGTGATTTACTTGATTCACAAGGGAACTTCTATTCATATGGTGATTTTATGGTTAAATAATTTCCCAATTATTCATAAAAAAATTCATACTGTGATTAAGGCCAGACGGTTCAACGCTAACAATTTTTTTTCCACTGGTGGTTCCGATTTTTATTTGCCCAACCAAAATTTTCACTGGTCCCACCAAAAAAAGTAGTAAATAACTATTTCTTAGCCACATATTTTAAATAACGTGTCAAAAGCCAAACATAACTTCAGCATAACTTTTCTTTGAATACAACTGACAATTTTAAAAAATACAACTGTGATGTAAATAAATTTGGAAATAAATATATGCTTAAATTATAGAGAGAAATAACAGATGAACTGATATATTGATATTCAATATTGATCTTTCTTTCTAGTTGTCAGTGCAGAAATAACCAAAACAATAGGCCTAATGCAAAATCTTATAAGATTAACATATGGAAAAGTTCTCAGATGGTAATTTGTCACAGTTTTTCCAACAAATAAACAGCTCTCTATTTCAGCATGCTTCACTTTCATATTCGACATAAAATACACATTTGCCAGTAGGAATGACATCCGGCCCTACTCATAATTCTCATTTTATATAGCCATGACTATTACACAACCATAATACACAAATAGTCTGGTTCGTTAGTTTGTTGGATCATTTTGCTTTCTCATTACAATCGATCTCGGAGTGATTGTTTTGGCGTGGATCTGAGCGCAATTGCGGGATTCACATATGTCGAACGAACCATGCTAACTGGGCTAGCAAGACAGGGTCCAAAACAAACGTTTAAGTGTGAAAGCACCCTGTTTGCACGCAATGACAGTCACAGCCAAATTAAACTTTAGTGACAAGGCAGCACATGCTTGATCGGGCCACTAACAATCCTGTTTACTGTCCCGAGCATCTGGCACGCTCGCCCCGGGCCATCGGGCAGTCCTTATTGTTGAGCCCAGCTAATGTGTCAGAGCGGTCGTTACACAATCATTTGTGTCTTTGTATAGTTTTACAACTGATTCGATGCATGCGTCATCCATATAGGGATGCAACGATTAACTGGTTACACAATGACCATCGCCTTAATTCGTCATTGTTAATTAATCGTAAATGCTTTTCAACACTGTGTTTCTGGACGAAACAAAACTTCGGCAACTAAACAAAGTTACGCCAACTGTGCGCTAGTTTAAAGTTCCGAGCTTGCAAGGCAAGTTCATTATTTCCAATGGAGGGACGCGCACGCGAGACAACGCTCTCACACTTTCCAGCTGTGCCTAGTTGAGATGACAGGGAGCTTCTGTGACTGCGGGAAATGCAAACGGCTGAAGTTTAAGGAAGACCCAATAAAAGGTACACAGTTTTGCAAACCCACCTAAAGTTACAAACAATGGCACAGATGAGAGCAATCATGTAATGACAGCTGAGATCAATCGAGTGTTTTTGGAGAGCGTGCTAAAAGACTCGGTGAATCAGCTGTTTTTAATGGCCCGAATCTCAATACGTTACATTCACTGCGTGTTCAGCTCAAATGGCCGCTAAATGTAAAATCTCTGTTGCTCATTCGCAGGAAGACGATAAAGGCTGTTGTGTTGAGCCCAATGAGCCTCACATCCAAAAATAGAGCAAGGGAGTTCCTTTCGTGATATCGCTTTGACTCACGCTCAAAATGGCGGATGTGAAACAACAAACTGAGGATGTGGCAATGCGCGCCTGTCAATCAATATTGGTGAGCTGGGGGACCGCACTCGTACGTCAAGTTGCTGTCTGTCTCAAAACCGCTCCAATTGGTCTACCGTTTTTATGTTGTTAAATTAAAAAAAGGACTGGGTGTGTTTATATCACCTCAATATGACAGTATATGCACTAAACCTACACACATGTCTGTCCAAACAGCTTGAAAAGTAGATTTTTCACCATAGGTGCCCTTTAAGTGGTATAACAGTATGTTTGCTTTCTCTAGCCACCATAATAATCTCAAGCCAGTTGTTTGTTTTTCATTGCATTCTTGTTTTAAAACCATTCTACTCTTTAATGTGTCATATTCTAATTGGCTTTGAGTCATATTAGTAAGATTATGGCATGGCAATATGGCAAGATATTTTTTAGTATCCTACATAGTCCTCATCCATTGTATTGTATTGTAGTTGGGTTCAGTTAGAAATATCTAATATATTGTAATGTAATGTGGATTTATATAGCGCATTTATTGTGTATGGCCATACACCCAAAGCGCTTCACAATCATGAGGGGGGGTCCTCTCCACACCACCACCAGTGTGCAGCATCCACTTGGATGATGCGACGGCAGCCACAGGACAACGGCGCCAGTGCGCTCACCACACACCAGCTATTGGTGGAGTGGAGAGACAGTGATAGAGCCAATTCGGTGGAAAGGGATGATTGGGAGGCCATCATCGTAAGGGCCGATAGAGGGACTTTGGCCAGGACACCAGGGTTACACCCCTGCTCTTTCACGAGAAGTGCCATGGGATTTTTAATGACCACAGAGAGTCAGGACCTCGGTTTATGGTCTCATCCGAAGACTGCGACTACTGACAGTGTAGTATCCCCTTCACTTTTACTGGGGCATTAGGACTCACACAGACCACAGGTTGAGAGCCCCCTGCTGGCCTCAGTAACACCACTTCCAACAGCAACCTAGTTTTCCCAAGTGGTCTCCCATCCAGGTACTGACCAGGCTGACCCCTGCTTAGCTTCAGTGAGTAACCGGTCTTGGGCTGCAGGATGATGTGGCTGTGGCGCAATATTGATTCTAAAGTTTCCTTCTGTATCAGGGGTCACCAATCCCGGCCCTGGAGGGCCGGTGTCCCTGCAAGGTTTAGCTCCAACTTGCCTCAACACACCTGTCTGGGTGTTTCAAGTATACCTAGTAAGACCCTGATTAGCTTGTTCAGGTGTGTTTGATTAGGGTTGGAGCTAAAATCTGCAGGACACCGGCCCTCCAGGAACAAGTTTGGTGACCACTGTTCTATATAAATAAGCGGCACGTGTTCATTCAGGAAATGGCAGTAAACAAATGTACCTGATCCACAATAATGCTAGAGACTGACAAAAAGCTTAGCCATAAATCTGAGATTACTTAAAATGAGGGTGCAAAAGTTTACAGAGTGTGCCAGAGCAATATTTCACAAATAAAACTTTTATAAGGGTTTGAAAATGCAGCCACCCACCATTCTCAGGAAACAATAGTCTCTCTGACACGCACTCTATTTCTATACTCTCCGCAGGTAGTCAGGGAGCTCGGCTTGTCATCTCAGCGCTACGCTCATCCGTCATGGTGCTTTAATTGGCCGCTTGTTCCCACTTACCGTAACATTTATTTTCTTGAGCCCAGGGGAGGGACATGCATTTTTGCGACTGAAACATGTTAGACTCTGATAAAAGCCCAGCTGACTCAGAGGTTAGGAAATAATTCACCTGTGTTTGAGAAGTGATTTTTCTTTATCTAAGAGGTTTTACACATTGAACTAATGTCTGTCATACTGGACAATACAGTGTGTATGTCAGGACTCTGTGTTTCCCTCTTCTGTCATGTCACTCTAGTGTTTTCCTTCGTTCCCTCTCCTGCCTGTAATTAGTGTTAATTAATTTCCACCTGTCTATCATTTAGCTTATCACCAGTCTGTGTACTGAAGTCACTGGCTGCATCAGAAATCACATACTTCTATACTATAGCTGCGTCCCAAATTGCATACTTATGCACTATTCTACGCCATTTTGTAGTATAAATAGTGCAAGTAGTGCGTTCACACTGAAAACTCTAAAAATATTAAGTGCACTTTAATTACCCGGATGATGCACTCATTCAGCCGCTAAAATGAAGTGTGTAATGATGGACACTTCACGCACTCAACGACCGCAGGTTTGCTTACGTAGCGGAAGGGGCGGAGCTATCAGGCGCACATGTTGGATAACTTTATTTATTTTGGATGGTGAAAGCAAAATTCTCCTACGAGAGTGATTATAGCGCCTCCTGATGGTGAATGCGGTTATACTCACGGCAGGTATTATTTGATAATTCGGTCGTTTATTTCACTTATGTGGCAACCGTCAAACGTCATTAGGGAAACGGTTTGAATTTCCACTTAGTAAAAAAACATTAGTGTGCCATTTGGGACGACACTACATACATATACTATCCTGTTGAGTGTGTAAGTCCATAAGTACATAGTGCATGAGTGCATAGTGTACCATTTGGGACGCAGCTTATATAGTTAGCTAAAAACAGTATGCGAGCCAAGTGGTATGTCGAAAATCATAGAATTCGAAAAAACAGTATGCAAGAAGTACCCGGATGACTTACAACTTCCGACGAGATTCTGAAGTGTGCATCCGATGCACGCTACACTATCCTATGATGCCCTGCAAGAGAATTCATGAAAGGGAGTTGAAGAGAAGCAACTGACGTGGGTAGGTCAAGTGATCATGACAAAACGCCGGATGTAGTACGTTCAAGTTCCATTCATACTACTACATAAATACTATACACAGGTGTCAAACTTCTAGAGCGCCGCAGCTCTGCACAGTTTCGGTCCAGCCCTAATTAAACACACCTGATCAAACTAATTAAGTCCTTTAGGCTTGTTTGAAACCTACAGGTAAATGTGTTGAAGCAGAGTTGGAACTAAACAGTGCAGTGCTGCGACCCTCCAGGAACTGAGTTTGATACCTCTGATATAGAACATACTTATCTAAAAGTCGAGTAGTAAATTAAATTCAAAAGCAGTACCTACTGAGTAGCGATTTCGGACGTGGCCACTGTTTTGTCTCATGCTCCTTGTCGTTTCTCATCTTTACCACTCACCATCTTACTGTTCCATGTTCCTCATAACTGGATGTGTGTATGTATTGCTCACCACTGGTGATTAAATTTGATTTTGTCAGATAAAACAGACTATTAACTGCACATATCGTGACATAAAACCAGATATATGCAGTTTACACAGCATTTGTTTTCTCTTTTGTCTTCACTTACTTTTTTTTTTGTTCAATGAAACATCTGGAGGTCCATTCATAAAAGCTGGCGCAGTGGATATTCCTGCTCAACCTTGTGTGTGTGTAGAGAAAAGACTCAAACTTGCATGAGCACAAGATGAGAAGGAATCATATTTTTCCATTGTTTTTTTAAGTAAACGTGGTTGACAGACGTGTGTGAGAGCTTGTGTCTTGTGTTCTACAGCACCTCGGACGTGAGTACCATGTTTTTAGAAAGCATGTCAAGATAAAACAGTTTCAGCTTTTACATGCAGTGCAGCTCATACAGCAGTGGACCAATCAAAAGAACTTGAGGAGAAGGTGAGGCAAGTTTACATGACAACGACAACATGGCAGAACCACTTCTGAGCACTGCAATTCACATTTTAAGATGCAAGTGTAACAGAGGCAAGCTAGTGAAGTACTGTGCAGGTAAACCTTATTCCTCTGAACTAGAGGCCATGGTCTTTAGCCTCCTTGTGAGAGCGACCGACTCCCGTTCAGTTTCCACTTGGAACGAGTTGGGTGTTGTAGGACCGGCAGGTTACACTGGTGCCATGACCCAGATGGGAGTAAGGTTTAGGGGGGTCAGTGTAACAAAGGCCAGCTAATGAAATGCTGAGCAGGTAAACCTTACTCCTCTGAACACGAAAAGGTGCTCTAGCGACAGACGCTAGAGGCCATGGTCTTTAGCCTCCTTGTGAGAGCGACCAACTCCGGTTCAGTTTCCACTCGGAACGAGTTGGGTGTTGTAGGACCGGCAGGTTACACTGGTGCCATGACCCAGATGGGAGTAAGGTTTAGGGGGGTCAGTGTAACAAAGGCCAGCTAATGAAGTGCTGTGCAGGTAAACCTTTCTCCTCTCAACACGAAAAGGTGCTCTAGCGACAGAAGCTAGAGGCCATGGTCTTTAGCCTCCTTGTTAGAGATACAGACTCCTATGCCAGGAGTCAACGGTTTACATCACTGGGGTACAAGCACAGTTTATTTACAAGAATAGTAGGGCAGGCAACAACAGGAACAAACGGTATCATGTGTGTACTCCAAAAGAGTAGTCATGGTCACAGGCAGTGGTCGGTGCAGGTGGCAAACAGGATAAACAAAAAAACAAACACTACAAGGCTAGACTAGGGTGCACTTTGTAATGTTACTGACAAACAAGACTCAGCAATGTGTCTGTAAATGTGAGGTGTATTTATAGGCCTAATAATCAGTTCATCATGAGCTTCCAGTTGTGTGTGAGTAATCAGAGGGAATCAGGAACTGGTGTGTGTGAGGTGCATGATAGTTTTTGCGGTCCAGTTCAGAGACGGATGTGAAGATCTCCAGCAATCTGCCCATGCTAGTTCACTGGTGTTTGTGACAAGTGTCACATGATCTTATGAAATTATTAAAATATGCTTATTTGAGTAATAAACTAATTTGATAAGTACAAATATTAGATTATCAAATTAAAATGGTTGGGTGAGGCTTAAGCTATGCCCTTAATATATATTTGAACAGAAATAAAGGTTATATTAAATTGTAATAATTCACACTATTACTGATATTTGGGAAAATGAATACAGCCTCGGCGAGTATAAGAGGCAAACAAAAAAGTGGAGACTCTGGAGAGGAAGCCACAAGGGGATTAACCTCTGGAGCAGTGACTATCGGAGAATGAGATTCTAAAATGGTGGCCATGATGGTATGAGATTTTTAAACAGTGGCTGTGTTGGGACAAGATTCTGAAATGGTGGCCATGATGGGATGAGGCTCTGTAGTAGTGGCCATAATGGGATAACTCTGGAGTGTCGGTCATGATAGCTGATTTCATTTCTGTTTGATCCTCAGGTACAGCACAATCATTAGCATATCAAACTAGCATTTCAGTCATGTATTGTGTTTTATATATATATAAAAAACTGTTCCTTCACATTTGGTGTTTGCAGACATCAGTCTGAGACCGGGACGCTAAGATCATTTATAACAAGGAATGATTTTCATGTAATTGGGTGCCATCAGTGGATTCTGAAAGTAAAGCTGACTTCAAAGCCATGGGAAAATCAGCTGGGTGGGTGCAGAGATGCCCATCACCACTGCTGTGGCCCTGGACATCTGCAACACACACAAACACACACAGTCTGGCCCTCATTAGTACGGGCTCATACACACAACACATGCTCATTAACATTTGTGGAGCTGCACACATCAAAACTGGACATTGAAAATAGTGAGCTTCAAGACGTGAGCAAGGATGACTCCACCTTCAAGTAAGATATCTGTGCCATGGGAGAGGAAATTGGGGTAGTTTTGTGAGCAGATGTTGTGAGAAAATGGCTTTTCGTACTCTTATGTCAGCCCTGTGTGTTTCGGAGACACAGAGAAACAAATTGGTGCATGACAAAATGCACTCTCCTGGACAAAATCACATTAACACAAACACATTCGCCTGCACACAAAGCACTGATGCTATGCTTTACTAATAAACAGAGCGTTATCTCTCACCTGAGACCTTGATGATAATGAGGATGAGTTTTCCCAGGCTGTGTTGGGGAGGTGATAAATTGCCAGCAAAAAAAAAAAACTTAAGGAAAGGTGTAACATAGGCTATTTCTGAAAACATACCCCTGTAATAAAAATTAAGTAGCCAGAGGAATGTAAGGCTGCATTTCATCTTAAGACTAATGCTATCGGCGGTAAGACGAGATTCCTTTTTGAGATTACCTGCTGACCGCCTACCTCCGTATGGATGGCTTTCCCGCTGTCACCAGTTGTCCAGTGGCTCATTCCGCATTTCGGACGATTTGAGTCGTAGAGCGGAGGTGACTATGACTACCAGGTTTGAGACTGGCGAAGAATGGTTCAAGAAAGCAGGTAAAACTAAAACAAAAGCCGAAAAATTAAATAAACGAGTAAATAACAGGGTGAGAATGTGGTAAAAATTTAAAAAAGTGTTAAAATAAGGCTGTCGCAAGGGCTTTTCTTTTTCTGGATTGCTTTTTAAATGTCGGTTGGGTTTAGGGAAGTGAGCAGGTGCTGGTCAATCGGTGCTTTTTAAAACACGGTTGAGTTTAGAGAAGGGGGTGGATGGGGGGAATCGGTCAGTCAGTCAGTCGACAGCGGCCTCTGGTGGATTTACATGAGAAGAGCAGGAGCAAATGACACTTGCGAGAGAAATTTGAGATCTCAAAAGGCATACACAGCGGCCTCTGGCAAATTCGCAATAACAAAAACTGCAAAAAAATGTAGCTCCCGGGATGTATTTGGCCCTCTCCAGACATGTATATAGGAGTACATAATCAGAATGAGCCTAGGTTGGAAAGGTACAGTGTTTCTTTTAAGTAATATAATCTTTTAACATTCGCAAAAGATAACAACTGTCTAGTAGAACTTGTGGATAAAACAAAAATGTAATTTTTCACAATTTACAGACTATAGATTATATAAATGGTCCCACTTTATATTAAGTGTCGCTTATACCTGTGAACTTACATGGAACTAGATGTATACAGTAAGTAGTATGTAACTACAGTGTATGTACGCACTGGTACATCATATTTACTTGTGTAATACTGGTGTAACTACACACATAACACACAATGGTATGTGTAAGTTTAAATGTGTAACAGGACATTGGTAACAAGTATCTGTAACAAGAATTACATTAGTGCATTGTGTAACAACAATACACTTGCAGATGTTTTCCCACTTCCACACCTGTTTGCATACTATGTACTTCTGAACACTGTATTAGAATAAGAATGGCAGAATTAACGCTGCATTATCACCTTGTGATATCAGTGTAATTACAGGGTAAATCCTCATAAAACTGTCCTCTCAATATGAAGTGTAAAATGTTAACAAAACACTATGTAATAAATAAAACCTAAACCTTTGTGCAACTGTTTAACAACAGCAAACTCCTGCCAAAAAAGTATAAGTGTATATAGAAATATACAAATGCCTTATGTTTATATGTTTGTTTTAAGGTAAATTGTAGAATCACATCAGTAAGGGGTAGTTTAGATTGTTATTAAAGTCCTGTTACACATTTGAACTGACACATACTATTCAGTGGGTTGTTACATGTGTATAGTTACACTAGTATTACACAAATAAATACAATGTACTGGTGAGTATATTCACAGTAGCTATACTCTAAGAACTAAAGGTCATGAGTTGTCACTGGGGTGGTACCTTTTCAAAAAGTATGCATTTTTACTTAAAATGTCCATATTGGTACCTCAAAAGTATATTAGTACCTACAAATTTTAAGAGGAACATATTTGTACTTTTTAGGCACCAATATGTACCCTTGAGGTATTATTATGGACCTTGTAGCTACAAATTTGTATCTTTTGAAAAGGTACCATACCAGTGACAGTTTGCGTACCTTTATTTCTGGGAGTACATACTACTTACACATCTAGTTACCGTGTAAGTTCACAGGTATAAGCGACACTATATAAAGTGGGACCAAATTGATAAACTCTTGTATTATTATTCTTATCATTATTATATAACATTAAGAAGAATTTTATTTGAATTCTCATTAGTATCTGTTGACTGGGCGGATGGAAGCAAAAAGTGTCACCGAAGCCGCTGGTGAAAGTGAATAGTGCTTTATTTAACACAAAGTGAAGAAAAAATCTAGCAAAAAGGTGAAAGTGACAAAATAACAATAAAGAAAAATAGAACTACACAATATTTACAGGATCGTTCAGCTAAATCAAGCCAATGACCTGAAAAAAATCTGTTGATAATACACTCTCTCACACAACACAACCCAGTCCTACAACTACCCACCCAGAGTGAAGGTTTAAGGCCATTTTATATCATTGGCCCCGCCCATGGGATAACCCATTTTACAAGTTATAGGGTAACATGTGGATGAAAAAATACATAAAAAGACAAAAGTATAAATTAATATAAGTAAATAAATATGCATACAAAACTCTAAATACAATAGTGAATATAAACAACAAAACAGTGATTTTTATCACTGACCAGGGGATCGTGACCCTGATGATACAATTCAAAATGGCTGCTTTGAGTAAAGGCGGGAAAAGACTGTATAAATGTCTTTGTTTGGAGTGTAAACCGGTTTGGTGCTGCGGAATGGATACCGGTAAGTGTATGTAACCTTTCTATGTCTGGTTAATAAATGATGTTTAAAAGAAAATGTGTCTGTGGTTATTTCAGTGTGAATAGGAAGATGATATGGGCTATTGTTTGACATAGAATTGAGATATTAACATAAACACAATGCTAACCTTGACAATAAAACAGCCTATACACATTACACAAACACACATTTGCACAATATAGATAACACAACAAAAATCCATGTACACATTATTTTGCCGGCAATTGGACCATGTTTTTAAGTGTATGTATTTTATGCATATGTAACCCCGCCAGTCCTACACCACCCAACTCGCCCCCATTTGGGATCGAACCGGCAACCTTCCGCATGGGAGTCGGTTGCTCTAACAAGGAGGCTAAAGACCATGGCCTCTAGCGATTGTCGCTAGAGCACCTTTAGAGGTCAGAGGAGTGAGGTTTACCTGCACAGCACACACTAGCTGACCTCCGTTACACTCACCCCCCTCAACCTCACTCCCATTCGGGTCACTGCACCAATGTAACCCCGCCAGTCCTACAACCACCCAACCGCCTCCGAGCTGGTGACCTTCCGCATGGGAGTCGGTTGCTCTAGCAAGGAGGCTAAAGACCATGCCCTCTAGAGTCTGTCGCCAGAGCACCTTTAGAGGTCAGAGGAGTGAGGTTTACCTGCACAGTACTTACTAGCTGGCCTTCGTTACACATAAGTGTCCACACTGTGACAGTATTGTTTTGGGCAGATTCTAATGAAGAATTTTATAATGAATTGTTCACAACAACATTGTAAGAGGACTTTTTCTCTTAGTCAACTTTAATTAGACAAAAATTTGTTGTGTGTCATATCAAATTCCCCCATGTGTTGTTTAAAAGTGTACATTCCCATATGTATTTAATAATATAACAATGTGAAAGTGTTTTTTCAGGTTTCTCATTCAAGTATTTCTCTCATCTCCTCTCTGTAAAGCACAACCGTGTTGGACATGTCTAAATAAAATATGCCCTTCTGATTGTGTCTCTGTATGATGTGATTTCATCTCATTCAACCCCAACACAAAGAAGCTGATTTCTGAGCAGAGAAACAGACTCCCTACCTCTACCTCTCAAAAGACGCCTGATTTCATGAATATAAATCATGCTGTCTCTGTCTTTTTTTGATTTCTTGCCACTGTCGCGTCTGACTTGCTTGGTTGGGGTCTGTAGAGCTGCTCTTCAGGGGTTCATCCTTCAACAGTGAAGGTACAGTATGCTTCAAATTAATTTCTTTTTTTTAGTTCTTTGTTTAAGGACAAAAAGAAGTTGGAAAAGGCTGATGTGAAAAGGTTTACTGTTAAACACTCTGACGCCCATGCACTACAGTAGGTAGAGTAGTAAATATGTCATGCTCCTCACGTGTCCAGCCTAAACGCAATGATGGCGGCACAGGGTGTAGAACAGTTTCATAAACAAACAGCCTTCTCCACAAGGAGCACTACCATGGTTTTTACATGGTTTACTATCCTGAGCAGAAGCTGTGATGGTCATGGAGGAGTGGAGAGCATGTTTTCTGAAAGACCCCAGTGACAAATCGAGACCGACAGGTCTCTGCATTAATCCCGTGGGCCAGCTCGAACACCCACTGGTGATCTACTCACACCTGCAGCTTCTCCACAATGGACGTCCAGCGTTCTCCAGCCTCTGGCAGCTAGACTGAAGCTCTGCACAAGAAGCTTGGCCAGAGGAAAAATGGTTGTGCCTAACTGAGCCTGGTTTCTCTTGTTTTTTTGTTTTTTTTTTTCACTTTTGTCAATTGGTGAAGATTGTATCTCGCCACTGGCTTGCTTGGTTTGGGCTGAAAACAGGGTATGCAGGAATACTAAAAGAAGTTTCAATACCTTTTTAAGACTTTTTAAAAGACCTTCTCAGAATATTTTAAGACCTCGTCACCACTTCAAGTTCTAATCAGTATCAAACCTTTAACTTAATAAACAGTTGTAGTTAAATAAATGGTTGGAGCGCAACTATGCAACAAAACTCAGATAAGCTCGGAAGAAACAAACCTTGAAAGAATAAAATGCGTGGTTGTTTTCAGTGACGGGTTTAAGCCACTGTTTAAACTCGTCTTTCTCCAACCAAGAGTATGCAAACTTGCATTATCCCATTTTGCTGTCTGTTTCGCTCTATGGCAGGGCTATTCAGTTAGTTTGTCATTGGGGCCAGTTCATGAAAAGCATCCCAAATGAGGGGCCAGAGAGATATGATTTGCAATATAAGTGATGACACAACAGCATAAAGGAGGCCATATGTTGTATTTTTTCTATACTAAATGTTAATATATTGTATTTTGAAACTACATAATATCAGTGCATTGAACAATGTGGCTTTTTTTTTTTTTTACAAACATTCAGATGCTGTATTTCAAAGCACAACAATAGCAGTGTATTGCTTAAGTAGGCTTCTACATTCAGACACATCCATATGTTATCTTTTGAACAGTTATGGATGCAACAATTATACGTTTTGGTTGAACGATTATATAGTATAATCATGATTTCACGGTCATCACATCTAATGTAAATTTAAACTTTATATATTAGGTAAGTATTTAAATGAACTGTTATCATCTGCATTCATACATTCAGAATAATTTTAATAATAATTGGTCAAAGATATCTTTTGTTTACATTGCACTGAAAGCCACGCACAACTCTCACTGCTAAGGCATGAGACGTTTTCTACTCTATGCGTCTGAATAGCGCGAGCGCATCGCTTCTCTTGTGCACTCATATTGGCATATATTCTAATATTGGAAATAACAAACTTGCGTACAGAAAAGATGCAAAATGTGAATGACCTGCTGCTATAGCTAATCCAGTGTACATGCATGTTAGCCTCGTAACTTTAAACTAGCGCACAGGTGGCATAACTTTGTTTAGTTGCAGCAGTTTCTTTCCGTGCAACAGAAACGCGGCGTTGAGAAGCCTTTATGCTTAAGTATCCAAATGTCAGATGACTGCGCTGTCTTCAACTGCTGTATTAAACAGATGCACGTCATTTCATAGCTATAGAGACAATTTTCGACTGAACTAAATTTATTTTTGATGTCTTAGTCACACTCTTTGGAGGGCCAGAATAAATTGCCTAATTGAAAAAGCCCTGCTCTATGGTTTGCGGTTTGTGGGGAGCGTCACGTAGCCTTCCTGCGTTTGTCGCAAATGACTTGAAATCCAGACAGAGGAGCTTGGCCGGACGCACCCGGCCCAAACCAATCGAGGAAACTAAATATATTTATGCTTTTTTGGATTCCGACAATTTGGACAACGCTTGAACAAAATTTAAGACCTTGCAAAATGGGATTAAGACTTTTTAAAACCTTTTAAGGGCCTTAATTTTCTCATATTGGACTTTTAATACTTTTTAAGACCCCGCAGACGCCCTGTAAAAAAATAGCCGCATTGCTCACACGCCTCTTATGCTTAGTGAAACCAGCGTAACAGTCTTTTATGTGGAGGTGTCGGCACACAGTGAGTTTTGCAAGTTGAAAAAACAAAGTTTAAATAATATGATGGTGATCTTATTTATACTAAGCATGGCTCCTGATAAATTTTAATGCAGGGAGGTAATTTCAGAGTCAGGGAGGTAAGACATAATAATTCTCTGCCATGAGTTGGGTGTAAGGGTGCTTTCACACCTAGACTTTTGTTTCAGAACCTGTCTCATTTGCCCAGTTTGCGCGGTTCGTTTGGCATATGTGAAACCACCAATCGCTCTCGGATCCGCACCAAATCAATCGCCCCGAGATCGCTTGAATGAGGTGGTCTCGGCTCGATTGATACGAACTCTAGAGCGGATCGATTGCAGTGAGAAAGCAATACGATCCGAGCGCGGTTATATCACAGTGTTTTATGGATAAGTAATAGGCACACGGCTGTATGAAGAGTGAATTACGAGTAGGGCGGGAAGTTTCGCGAGTCTCCAGATGCCCGCAAACGAGTGATAATCTCGCGTCTCCCTCCTGGTTCTCAAATAGGCTACGTTGCGCACCCGTCTCACCCCTCCCCACCGCATCTCTCCTCACTCTTCAGACACGTCGCGCGCACCTTGTCAAACACCACCACCTCTCCTGACAGCTGAGCGGGACTCTGCAAAATAAACCCTGACACTCTGACCAATGTGAGGAGAGTTTACTCACACGTGACTTGTTTTAGCTCTTTTGGTCCGATTAGAAACTTTGCAGTGTGAAAGCGAACCGCTCCAAATGCAAAGAGCAACAATGTAACATTTGTAATCTCTGTTTCGGAACAACTGAATCAATTCACAGGTTTGAAAGCACCCTAAGACTTCTGTAGGAATGGTACAGAAAGTCGCTAGTCGTTTTTTTGAAAATCTGTCGCTAAGGGGGCTGAAAAGTCGCTAAATGTAATGACAAAGTCAACAAGTTGGCAACAATGTCTACATTGTAAAAGCGTTACATAAATAAAGGTGAACTGAATTTAACTATTGCCACACAATATAGTAACTATACTCTAGTGTAACAATTTATATTATTGTAATTTAAATATATCATTAAAGGAGACCTATAAATAAGTCTATGGTGTATAGAGTGTGTATGTGAAGTTTTAGCTCAAAATACCCCACAAATAAAGTTTCATAACTTTATAAACTGCCCTTTTAGGCTTTGATCCTAATTGACTGTCGCTTTAAATTCAATTGAGATTGTTCTCCCAGCCCATTTTTCAAAAGAGGTCAGGCGTACAAATGCCTATGAATCAGAATAGTGCAAAATTCAAAACCAAGACCATGGTCCTATGCTAATGAGGGTGCAATCATCACTAGTGGGCGGTGCTTTCCCCTTCTGGTGATACTTATGCAGGGAGAATATCCATCAAAATAGTTTTTTAGAAATTTGGTTATAAAAAACAAGATGTTTAATTCATTTATTTTTACCATTAGAAGCTGGTTGTTTTCAGATGGTTGCCACACAACTGTGTTAGATTTTTACATAAACTTTATGTCCATTTTTAATTTAGTAATGGACTAAATGAAACTGGCTTCTCACTTTTAGTGTATATGAGAGCTGTGCACTGCAGTCGTTCTTTCTCTCTCTCGTTCTCTCTCTCTCTCTCTCTTGAGAAATTGGGACACCCTAAAACACTGACTGGGCCCTCAAAAGGGAAAAACAAATGGCCTCCATCATTTGGTTTGGCAGAAAGCATTCATAATTGATTAATGAGGATGACAGCTCTGTGAATGTTTCGCCGTGTGAGTTGAAGGAGATGAGCAGGAATATAAATGGGTCTGAAAGCATAATGGTGGCTTCACAATCTGCAGCTCCTCCTATATGTTCTATATGAGAAAATACATTTGTGTTAAAGGGATAGTCCGTCTATGGGTTTCTTTCTTTGACCATGGAGGACAATAGTTTAATAGTTTCCAGATTTCTTCAAAATATGTTTTCTCTTTGGTGTTCAACAGAAGAAAGAATCCCATAAAGGTTTATACAGATATAGGGTGAGTATATATATATAATCATTAGATTACCCTTTTACCTTTTAAATGATTTAAAATCATTTATATAATGTATAACACTTGCTTCGGAAGGAATTGACTTTATTGATGATGATTCTGAGGCGAATATCTCATTTCAGCATATGCTGGAAGCTGCTATTGGTCTAGGTTCAGCTGGGGGGCAGTAAGTGGTCTGTGTGGAAACTGTCAGAGCACATGCAGAAGTAAATCATAACACAGATGCTATTAACTCTGAGAAATATACTATATATGGGAAGTCAAAGTTGCAGTTTGCAAATTTAGCTAATTACTGCTAACTGTTGCTGCTAGTTTAGGCTAGTAAAAATCATGCAGTCATCATCGTAATCAATTAAAAAGGTACTGGTAAAAGGTGGATAAGTTAGTAATACTTAAAAACACCTTCATTACTCAATAACAACCAAGAGAGAAACAAGTAACACAATGTTAACTTTCTAGTAGTATCAGCTAACAAACATCCTTTGAAGTAGCAATAGCATTTTGTTAGCATTTGTCATACTTTAAGAGAAACACTAAGAAAGAAGGCATAATAAATTACATGCATAATTAGCTCTATTCGAATAGGAACAACACATGCATTCAGAGCCCACAGGGCTATCAGCTGTAATCTTGGAACAGTATTCTAAAGCAGTGGTGGTCCCACTTTATATTAAGTGGCCTTAACTAATATGTACTTACATACAAAATTAATAGTTTGTTACAATGTACTTATTGTGCAAATACATGTATTTACTGTGTACTTATGCTTGATTAAATACATGTTTGTAATTACATCTGTAATTAACTTTTGTAATTACATTTGTAAATACACTGTTGACCATCCCTTACACCTTAACCCACCCTTAAACCTACCCATGCCACCAAACCTGTCCATCACCCAACCTCTATCCTAACTCGAAAGCACTGCAAGTGTTCTCAAATACATTATAAACACAGTAAGTACATTGTATTTATTTTTGATGTAAGTACATAGTAGTTAGGGACACTTAATATAAAGTGGGACCGCAGTGGTTATAAACACTACCTGCACATTTCTGTCTCTTTTATCTGACACACATAGTGCAGTTCATGGAGCTCTGTGCTATCAAGCTGATGATTTTACTCATAAATTATAAGACATGCAAAATGTTCACAGTGGTGGATCTTTTTCTCTTTTAATGTTTTTATGAGCTGCCTATGACTGAAAATGTGCCACAGATCTCTATCACTCTCAGTATAAAGTGCAGTGTTCTGTGTGGAATGCTGGAATATTGTTTTGTTAATTAAAACACATAAATATATACTTTTTAAATGTACCCGGGTTACTGGTTTTGGAGTCCAGGGTCACATGTCCCTACTGAAAAATCCAGATTAAACCTGTCCAAGATGGTTGGCTGGTTTTAGCTGATCGACAAGCCTGGTTTTAGAGGGGTTTTGGCCATTTCCAAGCTGGCTTCCAGCCATTTCCAGCCAGGTTTAAACTGGATACAGCTGGTAAAGCTGGTTTAAGCTGGTCATCTTCCAGCCTGACCAGCTAAGACCAGGCTGGAAATGGTTGGAGACAAGCCTGGAAATGGCCAACCCCCCCCCTAAAACCAGGCTGGTCAAACAGCTAAAACCAGCCAACCATCCTAGGCTGGTTTAAGCTGGATTTTTAAGCATGGGTGAATAACATTAAAATGCTTAATGTAAGTTTCTGACTATTATCAAATTTAAATATACCATAATATGTTTACAAATATTCAAGAAACATGCTTGCTAAAGCATGTTATGTCTGTTAAAGCTTGATGTCTGTCTTTGTTTTGGTCTGTGTAACTTTGCCCACTGCCAGTTTTTCCCACTTATATTTTGGCACCTCCAGTTGCTTTGGTGGAAAACAAAGTGTTTCATTTCAGTCATGAAGGCTGCCTCCTTGTACGCTTGTACAAAGATGCAACCTCTGGAGGACAATTGCAGCCTCTGAAACAAGAAGCAGATTTATATAATCCACATGAGGTGTTTTAATTTGCAAACAATACAAAACTTACAAGTGTAAACATTAGCTGAGCAGCTTACCGTGCAATGCTGGGTTCACACCAAAAGTGGAGCACAGCGTTACATGCTCTAGTTTACTCGTGGGGTTTTTTTCACCTTGTGGATATTTTCCTCATGAGTTAAATAGTTTGAATTCGTCAGTCTGTGGCTATTTATGAGTTTGTCCTATATTTCACATTTACTTCATATGTGATCTACTCGCAATACTTTATTTTGTTTTTGGCTTGCTACTGTTGGTGTAAATCTTGCAGCCTTAATGTGAATCCATATACTGGACTATACACTCACTGGCCACTTTATTAGGTACACCTTACTGGTACCGGTTTGATTCAACAAGCTACTGGAAATATTCATCAGAGATTTTGGCCCATATTGACATGATAGCATCACGCAGTTTCTGCAGATTTGTCGGCTGCACATCCATGATCAAGGTATCAAGACATTTGTGCTGCCCGTTACATTACAAACCACAGGAGAGGGCAAACTCTTCAGCAGGATAGCGCTCCTTCTCATACTTCAGCCTCCACATTAAAGTTCCTAAAAGCAAAGAAGGTCAAGGTGCTCCAGGATTGGCCAGCCCAGTCACCAGAGATGAACATTATTGAGTATATCTGGGGTAAGATGAACGAGGAGGCACTGAAGATGAATCCAAAGAATCTTGATGAACTCTGAAAGTCCTGCAAGAACCCCTTCTTTGCCTTTCTGAATTTATTAATTAGTTTTTTGAGTCAGTGCAGAGATGTACGGATGCAGTCCTCAGAGCTTATTGGAGTCAGAAACAATATTCATTCTATTTTCACTGCACCATGACTTTTTATTTTATACTGTACATTATTTCTGTTAAGTGACAAGACTTTTGAGTAAGCAAACCTTTCTGTCCTAATGAAATAATTAAAAATCAAGGCATCATCATATTTTATTTTGGTAAAATAAGCATAGTCTAGAGGCCCTCGCCTTTCATATAAACCACCTCTGATACCAAATGATCAACTAGAAGTCAAGTTATTATTTGCTGTTCCTAAAACTTAGATAGGCAACAAGACTTGTGTTGTCTCAACACAAATCGATTAGGTTAACTAAACATATTTAAGTAGATTGACCATAAAACAATTAAGTTAAAAAAAAAATCTCAAGAATTGTTTTGTTTTATATACACTGTACAAAATGCCGGGTTCCACAAAACCCATTTGTGTTGGGACAAACTGGAGGACTTAAGTTAACTTATTAGTTTTTACAACTTTGAACATAAATCATTCAAGTTGTCCCAACAAATTCTCAAGAATTATGTTGATTCAGCTCATTTTAGTAGTTTGAACAAGCAACAAAGAATATTGTTTTTAAAGTGTAAGTAGTTTAAACTAGAAGTAAAATATTTTTGAGTGTAAAAATGTACAAATATGTCAGCGCCAATAGCCTCGTGGTTTAGTGCACCGACATATAGCACCATGTTGCTCACGGTGACCCAAGTTCGATTCCCAGATTGATGTCCTATGCTGACCCTTCCCCTGTCTCTGCTCATAATACTTTCCTGTATTCCCCACTGTCCTTTCCAATTAAAGGTCAAAAAACCCTAAAATATTATAAAGAAATGTAAAAATATACATTTAATGTTGTTTAAAAACTCTTATATGATTTGTTGTTCCAGAAAATACAAATAGCAAATAAAACAAACCTTATATCATGAGTTAATAATATACAGTTAAAGTCAGAATTTTTAGCCCACCTGAATTATTAGACCCTCTGTTTATTGTTTCCCCAATTTCTGTTTAACAGAGCAGATTTCTTCAACACATTTCTAAACATAATAGTTTAAATAACTCATCTCTAATAACTGATTTATTTTATCTTTGCCATGATGACAGTAAATAATATTTGACAAGATATTTTTCAAGACACTTCTATACAGCTTAAAGTGACATTTAAAGGCTGAACAAGGTTAAGTAGGTTATCTAGGAAGGGAGTGTACATGCATTTAAATATATTAAGAGCAAAATTTTATTTCATGCCAACTACAAGCTTATCAGTTTATAGTAAAACCACAATCCGCAATGAAACCAGTAAATGAAGTCCATTTGTAGTTATATTTTCACCGTTGATCTCTGCTTCTCATAAAAATAGACATATTTCCACCACAGAGATGATCTGTCGATAAATGTTTCAGGGGGTTATGTAAACCTTTTAATGGGATCTAAGCTGACTAGCCTCTCCTGTGAATTGCAGTAGCCATGGAAATGATTAATGGCATACAGTGGGTGCTCTAAGAGAGAGAGCCAGCCTCCCTTCCGTTGGTAGTGGCCACGCTAACTGGCTCCCTGACTGACATCGCATTATAATATTCACTCATGAAAGTGCACCTGCTCCTGGCTTTAATGAGCCTGTAGAGCCGGCCTGCCACGAACCCAGAGCTCAAACACCTGATGAACAGCTCTTCTTTTTGGCAGGGCACGATATAATGGCATACAAAAACAAACCCGTAGAGATGGCCACAACAGACTCCCATTGGTGCTTTTGGTATTTCATTACAGACAGTTCTGAGATCTCGGCGGCTCAGGTTAATCAAGACTTCCACTCTCACAAGGCATCTCTGACTTCATTTAATGGGACTCCATCCCACTTATAATGAAATCCTCCTAATATCATTCCATTCGTGAGTAATCCCAGACTGTAATACTGGATGACAGCAGACTGAAATACATTTTGAAAAACTTATTCTGATTTATAATAATAATAATAATTCCTTACATTTATATAGCACTTTTCTGGACACTCAAAGTGCTTTAAACATGGGGGGAATCTCCTCATCCACCACTAGTGTGCAGCACTCACCTGGATGACGTGACGGCAGCCATTTTGCGCCAGACCGCACACAACACACCAGCTGATTGGTGGAGAGGAGACAGAGTGATGAAGCCAATTATGATATGGGGAGGGTTAGGAGGCCGTGATGGCAGACTCTTTTTCGAATGACATCCTGGGATTTTGTTTAATGACCACAAAGAGTCAGGACCACGGTTTAACATCTCATCCGAAAGACGACGCTCACTGAGCAGCACTGAGTGCCTGTCACTATACTGGGGCATTATCACCCAGACAGACCGCAGGATGAGCACCCCCTGCTGGCCTCACTAACACCACTTCTGGCAGCAACCTATCTTTCCCATGTGGTCTCCCATCCGGCGAAGCCCTGCTTAGCTTCAGTGGGCGACCATGTGAGAGTTGCAGAGAGCTAGCTGCCGGCAATTTGAATTTACTGATTTGATTTCAGGATTTTCTTCTGGATTCTCCTTAAACGCTTAACATGGTTTAGAAATCAGCTATACACAATTTTGTTTTATGGATGGTTGCAAGTTAATGCATTAGAATGCAACTCACATGAAGTTGGTTTAGTTAATAGCTTCTTTCACACAAGCAAGGCTGTTCTGAATAGTTTTTTTGTCTGGAGAAGCACATTCACACATCATACTGGAAAATTCTGACATTATTAATCAGAAATGGCCTTTAAATTAATGCTCTTTATCATTAGATATTTCTAAATATGAAGAGGGTTAGCTTAACTGTTAAAGGGTTCATTTTTATTTCAAACTTTCGCATTTGCAGCTGCTTTTTTTCCCAGAGAAAAAACAAAATACTGATTTGTAGCAATTGTATATTGCTAGCATCTGAAATCAGAGGCGCTACCTGTAGTTAAAAACAGTTGTGTTTGCACATTTGACTACACATAGCTTTGTGCAACGAGCATGGGCAACTCTGTGGCTATATCGATAGGTATTGTGAACAGCCTGGTAGAGTGATTTAAGCTGACCCTTCAGAAGAGAATGCTGAACAGGTTTGTGTCTGAGCCTGACAAAGAGTGGGATACAATTGTTCTATCTCTTTTTTGCTTACAGTGTAGTCCCCAAAGCACCAACTAGGTATTTGCCTTTCAATCTGCTTCCCCCCCCCCCCCCCCACCCCCACCCCCAATCAGTTTAGAGGTCCACTTGCTTTACTAAGGCCGTACTCACATTAGGTACAGTTGCCTCGAACTGGGGCCATAGCACGCTTGTCCCCCCTCCCGTCTCCCCCGACGGCCCGCGCTCACACCACAAACGGGCTCAGGCACGATTGCGTCATGGCTGCTGCGCTTTTCAGTGAGAAGCGCTCGCTCGCTCAGCAGCACAGTGGAGATTTCTCTAGTTATATCGTTTCAGTCGTTTGATATGCCGTCAAATATTTCGCCAAACAGTCCTTAGGGATGCGGGGACACGCAGTCAGATATTTCGGCGAACAGATCCGCCACTTTTGGCGCTCATAAACAATCATAAAGCCCTCGTGCTGCAGGAATGAGGAGGTCTGCTGAAGGCGCGCAGCTGTCGTGCAGTGAGGAGTTTTCGTCTTTAATAAACTACGGCAGTTTGCGTTCACTGAACATTAAGAATGATTAATAAATCCATATGAAACAGTCCCTTAAAAGTCACGTTTGCTTTCAGTTTCGGGCTTTGGCGCGTTTTGCGTTTTGGCGTACCGCGCCAAAGCCCAAGTGAACCGCGCTCAGGCCCACCTCTTCCAACCGGGCCAGGGCCGACCAAGTGAACCGTGCTTGAGCCCGATTCAGCGCACTCACACTTCTCAAACGATCCGGGAAACGGGCGTGGGCACGGTACGGATGGCATAGTGTGAGTAGGCCCTGAAAGACAGTGTAAGCAAAACTTCTTCAGCAGATTCTGAGTTTCTTCAGCAGGATAGCAGTCCTCATATTTTAGCCTCCACATCAAAGTTCCTGAAAGCAAAGAAGGTTAGAGTGTTCCTGGATTGCCCAGTCACCAGACATGAACATTATTAAGCAAAACGAAAGAGGAGGCATTAAAGATGAATTCAAAGAATCTTGATGAATTCTGGGAGTCCTGCAAGAACACTTTTTTTAGTAGGAACGTATTTTTAGTAGGTAATCTCACTCTAAGAAACCTACTGAGATTGTATTTGCATAAACTGTACATATTGTGAAAGTCTAAAATCTCTTGCCTTCTATTCAGCCCTCCTTGTCAACCTATCTACTCTGTCTACTTTGTTACAATGTCATTTCTAGATCAAATTCTGTAGTTTATTATCAGATTGGATTACCCACCCATCCCAACCTAACCCTGTAAATTGTCTACACATTTAGTTTGGAAACATTTTGTTGTTGTTGAGTGTCCAGATTCTTAATTAGATAGCAATGCTGTGCGCTATCTTTCCCCGTCTTATTAAATTAGAGGCATCTGAGGAGCTCCGTTCTGGCGCTTATCTCTGGGAAACAGTTGGCCTGCTGCCGGCTTGAGGCTGCCTGTCTGCCACTGTGCTCTGGCAAGTGTGTGTGTATCATTGACTTCATATGTGCAATGAATGTGCTTTGTGTCTCTTTATAGCCCGGGAGACACATCACGTCTGTCCAGCGCGACAGGGTAAGCGTTTTTCATTAACACTGCTGTCCTCATGCTGTTGTGCTGCTGTTACACCAACCACCAAGCAATGATGTCAGACTGAAGCTGTAAAATTTTAACTACTGAAACTTTTTATGGTGTCCTCAGCCAGTCTCATAAGAACAGATCACTTTATTTTCAGCTGTACCTGTCACGCATCTGCCGTTCGGTTATGCATTTTCTGTGTTCGTGGCTGGGCTGTGACACTGCTCCAGTCTGGTTCTGTCTCGTTGTGTTTGCAGTGAGCACATGGTTTGTGTTATTGTTTGTGTGCCATGTGCTCTCTTGTCATGTTCTCCCCGCCCTATTGTTATCTGATAATTAATTCATTTGCCCCATCTGTTCCCTGTTCTCCTTCGGATGATGTTGCTTTTATGATCCTCTTTTGTGCTTTGTCGTATGCTGGTTTGTTACCTTAACTTTGCTTTCAGGTCAGTTTTAGAAAGCAAGGTTTCTTCAGATATCATAATGTCAAATTCAAGACTTTTTAAGACCATTCAGTATTAAATTTAAGACCTATATCACAATATCAAAAACATGCATACACATAAAGAGAAAAGGCAAAAGTCACAAAATATATGGAAAAATAAATGTTTTTAATTTGAACAGTACTGAAGTCAGGTTATATACATCTTTCAACCCTGCTGGAAAATCCAGTTTAAACCAGCCTAGGCTGGTTGGCTGGTTTTACCTGGCTGACCAGGCTGGTTTTAGAGGGGTTTTGGCCATTTCATCCAGCCTGGTCCTAGCTGGTCAGGCTGGAAAACGACCAGCTAAATCCAGCTAAAACCAGCTTGACCAGCCTTTATTTTGTGCACGTGAATTTTTTTGTGAACATAAATATTTTACGCACGTGAATTTGATTTTATGTATGTGAATTTGGCTACACATGTGTACAACGTGTCTTTTGCGTGAATTACTTTTGAGTCTATTCTGACTCCATACACAGTAGCCTTTGGGGGATTCACGAAAAACAGAAACTCCAAAAAACTGACCTCCTGAAATGTATTTGGCGCTCTCCAGAAATGTGAAATAAGCCTGGTGATGTAACTGTGACACTTACATTGTGTGCAGATGATGGCATTTATTTATGTCATGCTACGCCTCCTCTGATTTTCTCAAGACACATTAAAATCAGAAAAATGCAATACTCTTCAGACAATTATACAGCAGAAAAGAGAAGCGATATCAAGAGATGTATCTGTGTGAAACGTTCAGGGCATTTACTCTGTTCGTTTCATTATCAATTTCTCTTGCTGTCAGTGAATTGTTGTCTCTTTTCAAAGATTGTCAGCTCCTCTGATCATAGACAGGTGTTCTAATTGAAGTTGACAGCCTGTCATGATGTATTTGTGTCTTTGTACGAAGCTGCAAATATTAAAACACAGAATGAATTTTCGCTTGCAGCCGTAACACAATGCCTGTCATTCTTTGATGGAAAACTCTGAAGGATGGCCCGAGAGCTTGTGATGATTTTATCACTTGCAGGAAAACACATTTTGAACTCTGCTTTGTGGCCCTAAATTTCATTTTAGCGAGGAAGCATACAAAGAAAATGTTTCTTTTAAATTTATATAGAAAAAAAGATCTATTCCAATATTCCTTCAACAAACAAATAAAAGCTATAACAGGCATCTGCTTCAGTTTCAGAACAGTATCTCAACAATATTCCAAACTGATAAATTCTCTGGTAAATAAAAACCATGATTAGCAATAATCAGTAATCATAACTTAAAGAGTGTGTATGAAAAATCCAGTTTAACCACACAATAAACATTAGTGATGGGAAGTTCGAATCATTTTACTGACTCGGATCTTTCATCGAGATGAGCGAATCTTTTTTTGAGTCATTTCGTTCATTTGGTTCAATTTGCCAAAATATTATTAAAATGTTACGAATTGCTTCCAAACACATCTACAACTACCCCAAAAGATCGATCACACGACAAAAAGTCATAAATAGAATACTATAAGAAGGAGAAAATAATAATTCAATGTTTACCTGCTCTTTTGTCTATGAAGGTATTGTTGTCTCTTTGCTCAGCTCACCTCTTCATGTCTTCAAATGTCAGTGGTTCGTTCACGTTACACTGACAGTCACATATAATCTTAACCAATGTTCACAGTAGTCAACAGGAGCCATGATGATTAGTTCTCCTTTCAAGTCTTCTGCTTCTTGAGTCATTCGTTTATTACGTGACTGACTTAAACCCGAGGACTCGAGAGATGAACTGTTCAATTCTTTTTCCGGCTCTAAACGCATATGATTGGCCTGCGATGAACGAATGACTCAGACCCGATAGAGGACTCAAGAGATGAAAAGATCAATTATTTTTGAACGGATCAAGGCTTCTGCCTTTCTGCGATGAACGACTCAAAAGACTTGAAATGAACGATACCACCTGCGCAAATGTGCGCACGCGCAGATGAACCAATCACTCACTGAGAGCACTCGTAGTTTACGAGTCTTATTGAAGATTTGTTCAAAATGAACGAATCGTTCATGAACGACCCATCACTAATAAACATAGTTGACTGTCATGAAATATGGAAAAGAAACTTCATTGTTTAAATACTTCAATGCGTTTTTGAATGGCTAAAAAAAGCAAATACAATATTGTTTGCCTATGGCTGCATCCAAAATCACAAACCTCCATACTATATAGTATGTTATAAACAGTATGCAAGCAGAGAAGAATGTCCGAATTCATAGAATTCGAAAAACAGTATGCGAGAAGTACCCGGATGACTTACTACTAAAGGGCACATAGTTTACCCCTTTTTTATGATTTAATATTAGTATTATGGTTCTTCTGAGTCTGCCAGTTCAGGTTCAGTTTAAAACACAGATGTTTTTATTATAATGTGTTCAAAAATGTCATGTTGGGGGTGTGCACACAGCTCGCTGTTTTAGGGGCGTGTTGCTTCACATGAAAATTTGTTTCGGCTTCCCGCCGAACACCTGCAGAACACCCATCGGTGACCTATCATTCCTGCATTTCTCCATCATGGACGTCCAGTGTTCTCCAGCCTCCGGCGCCTAGACTGCAGCGTTGCACAAACAGTTTGGCCAGAGGAGAAATGGTCGAGTCCAACTGAGCCTGGTTGCTCTCTGTTTTTTTTTTCCTTCACTTTTGTCATTTGTCATTTGGTGAAGTTTGTTCTTTGCCACTGGCTTGTTTGGTTTAGGACTTGTGGATGTGCGCATGTCGTAAATTCGACTTCTTATCAATTAGAAATGATCAGACCGGAGGTTTTGAATATCAGAAAATAGACTTTATTCTCCATAATAAAGCCGAGAAAGAGCAGAGCAGACCTCATAGCATTCTCCTCCTGCTCCTTCCGAAGTCTCTGTGTTTTTTTTACAATCTTTATACAGGTTATTTGACACACCCCTAGGTGTCTCATTTGAACTTTTAACCATTTTAGGATAGGTTTTTTTCTCTAGGTGGCCCTGTTATTCTTGGCTTTCAGCCCACAAGCTCATGTCAACAGAGACGTTACAGGTCTGTGTCAGCAACTGTTTTGACACCAAAGTTCTCTCTCCATAGATGCAACCTATGCAAATGGACTAAGTGTTTACATACATTGTCATGATAGCATAATTGCTTGATAATATGTTACTCATTCTAACTTCTGACACATATAGCTTCATACAAGTATTTAACATATATAATCAGGGCTTTACATATTCAGTTATTCTACACAATCAGTCACTCAGCCTTCTCCTAGTGTTGCTCCTGTGCAGGCATACTCATCTTACACAGATTTATCACTGTATTTTTACCACAGGCTGGCATGTTTGCTGCAAACACTACATACATTTTGAGAAGAGAAAATTAACTGTTTACACTCAGAAAATACTTCACACAGAAAATACTTAGAGAATAAAATCTTCACGCATCAACAGATTTGCTCTTCAGAGTTTGGACTTCCAGCAGTGAAAATTAAACCGAACTGAACTGAACTTCGACTGAAACTGGACCGCCACAGTTACTCGAACAACTTTGTTGAGCTGCTCTGACACAGTCTACATTGTAAAAGCTCTGTAAAAAAATATACATACATTTATTTGAATATTGGAAAAGGAGTAAAATACATGTTTCTAATTCTGAAACAGATAACCAGCCTCAATTTTCAACGAGTGATTTACTGAATCTTCAGCTTTTTAAAACTTTCTCTCTCTTCTTGTCCCAGTATTTGGGTGACATCTGCTCACTCAGTGTGTGGTAGACAGAAGGACACATCAGGGATCGTATTAATATTTAATATCAGATTTGAGGTCAGTGCAGCTCTCTCTGCCAATGGGAGTGGAGAGTGCTTCTGCTGTCACACATCTGTCAGACTTCTGTGCTGTCAGGGCAGCTGTCAGTCTCCTGCAGAGAACCAAGACCAGTTTGCAGAGCTTGGAACTGGACTCGCAACCAACATCCATCACAAAATACATAAACAAACAATACTTCATTGTATAAAGTTGTCATCATATGGAAATTTAGATTTGTCCTTTTTTCCTATACTGTGATGTACATCTACTTAAAATATTCCTGAAATGAGAAAAAAAAGTAGGTCTTGCATTTTTTTCATGACCAGGTGCAGGTCATATGATTAGAATATCTTCATAAAGTTGTTTTATTTCACTAATTCTATTCAAGAAGTGAAACTTGTATGATGTATACATTCATTCAGCACAGATTGGTGTATTTCAAGTGTTTATTTCTTTTAAGTGATGCTTTATAAACAAATTTCGAGAGGAGCACGATCAGTCTTTGACGAGGCTAATTCATCACACACCCAACATTCTCTTATCGAATCAGCTCAAGAGCAAACCCCGTATAAATAGTCAAACACGTCATACCTCCGTTTTCTCTCAACTTTAGTGTCCCTCCACCACCCCAGCTCCACACTATTAAACAAGATACCTATTTAATCCTGAGGGGGGAGCTTTCTAGAGCCGGGCTAGACACTGCGCTCGGACCCTATCTATCTTTATCCTGATAAGTGGAATAACACGAGTTAGGGTGTCTTCCCGAGCTAAGAGCGCTCACCCCGGACTGCACTGCATTTTGATGACAACTAAAGAAACCACCAAATTCAGTGTCCCAGAAAATTAGAATATCACTTAGGACCAATACAAAGAAAGGATTTTTAGAAATTGTGGCTAACTGAACAGTATGAACATGAAAAGTATGAGCAAGCACAGCACTCAATACTTAGTTGTGGCTCCTCAAAGCTCCTCTTAGTTGCATCTAAAGTCCCAAGCCCTGTTGGAAAATGAAGCACAGTGGATCAACACCAGCAGATGACATGGCACCCCAATCCATCAATGACTGTGGAAAATTTACCTCAAGCATCTTGGTTTGTGTGCCTCTCCATTCTTCCTCCAGACTCCGGGACCCTGATTCTAAAGCAAATGCAAAATTTACTTACATCAGAGAACATAACTTCAGAGGACTCAGCAGCAGTCCAGTCTTTAGCCCACACGAGACGCTTCTGACATTGTCTGTTGTTCAAGAGTGGCTTGACACAAAAAATGCGACAGCTGAAACCCATGTCATGCATACGTATGTTCGTAGTGGTTCTTGAAGCACTGACTCCAGCTGCAGACCACTCTTTATGAGTCTCTCCCACATTTTTGAATGGGTTTTGTTGCACAGTTCTCTCCAGGGTGCAGTTATCCCTATTGCTTGTATCCCAAATTACTTTTTTCTACCACATCTTATTCTTCCTATTGCCTCTATTGTAATGTGCTTGAGCACAGAGCTCTGTGAAGAGTAGCCTCTTCCGCAATTATCTGTGTCTTGTCCTGCTCGTGCAAGGAGTCAATGGTCACGTTTTAGACAACAGTCATATCAGCTGTCTTCCTGATTGTGAAGCCTACAAAACAAGACTGAGAGAGCATTTAAAGGCCTTTGCAGGTGTTTTGAGTTAATTAGCTGATTAGTGTGGCAACATTTTCTGAGATACTGAATAAAGCTGTGGTCACACTGGGCTTTTCCTCCCATAGACTTCCATTCATACGCACGCAAATGCGTCAGACCTAAAACGTAAGGTCATGCGTTAAGTTTCGCAGGTTGCTGCGGTGCAAAGTTCAAGCTTGGAGAACTCTGATCAGCGAAATCGCATCCCTTGACTGCGTGAGACCAACAGAGGATCAAATTATGACCTCTCTGGACAGAAATTTAAAACATGGAACTATCGCTCGCTTTTTTATATGTCTAATAAGCTTGTTTAATCTTGCCCCTTTTTGCAGCACCGCACAACAGAATTTTGCATGCTCAAACTCTAATGTGACTGCAGCTTTACAGGTGTTTTCATTAGTTGTCATCAAAATTTAAAGAAACATTTGAAACATATCTGTTTAAGTGGGATGAATGTCTGTACTACACACGTTTCACTTCTTGAATGGAATTAGTGAAATAAATCAACTTTTTTGAAGATAATCTAATTATTTGACCAGCACCTCTAGGTATATTTCTTGTGAATTTAGTGCTGGAGGGCCATTGTCCTGCAGAGTTTTGCTCCAATCCTAATCAAATGCCATCATGTCTTATGGTATTTATGATCTTTTGCATTTGTTTAAAAAATACAGTTGAGTTGTTTTTCTTAGTTCATGCTCACTAATGAGTTTAAATACCATTGTGTTCTTATAAATTTCACGAACTAACCACAAAGCAAAATATTTCTTGCTCAGTTCTGGCAAACAATCAGCTTTTGCTTGGCCCACATGCCGCAGTGAATTACAGTACATGACTGGACCAAATCTAGCTTACTTACAAGGGCCAAACATGGACCATATCTGGGCCAAGTCTCAGCCAAGTTAATAACCCATAACTAATAACCTGAACTGGGCCAGATATGTTGGAGTGTCACGACTGCAATGAATTTGATAAACTTGTCAATCATTTCACTTCATTTCTGTGCTTTTTCTCAAAGCAACCCGATTTATTCATTCATTTTCTTGTCGGCTTAGTCCCTTTATTAATGCGGGGTTGCCACAGCGGAATGAACCGCCAACTTATCCAGCACATTTTTACGCAGCGGATGCCCTTCCAGCCACAACCCATCTCTGGAAAACATGCACACACACACACTCATACACTATGAACAATTTAGCCTACCCAATTAACCTGTACCACATGTGTTTTTACTGTGGGAAAAACCGGAGCACCCGGAGGAAACCCACGCAAATGCAGGGAGAACATGCAAACTCCACACAGAAACACCAACTGAGCCAAGGATCGAACCAGCGACCCAGCAGCCTTTTTGCTGTGAGGCGACAGCACTACCTACTGCGCCACTGCATCGCTGCAACCCGATTGGTAGAATTTTTTTTCTTTAATCAAAAATAAATTTAATTTGTTTAAAAGTGGTTCAAGATAGGCCAAACCTAGGTGGCCCACATATAAACTTTTAACATCTGGTCCAAATACTACATTTGATATCTGGCCTTGATATCAGTCTTGTGTACCGCCTTAAAGACGGTACCACCTCTGCCAAATCTGGGCCATGTTGGCCCACATACTGTTTGCCAGTGCCAGACGAATGTCTGCAATGTAAAATTTATGCCAAATCTGGACCAGAATTCTTTGCTTCCAGGGTAACTAACTAAAACTTACTACTACTACTAATATAAAAGAAAAAACTCATTTCTACAAAAGTTGTTCTGGTAGCAATTTCAATTCATTGTAGTTTGAATGTGCTTTCATACAATAAAATAAAAATGGTTATAAAACACCACAATAGAAAAAATGATACGTTAAATACCCATTATTTACGCTCTGTTTACTCTAACATAACTATATTTATTTATTTTTTCCTTTTATTTACTCTCTAGTGAACTCATTACCGTCTGTTAAAGTAAGGTTTTCTGACAGCTGTGTCCTCTGGACCTCGTGTGTCCCTTGTGAGTAACTGTCTGTCCCAGAACCAGACAGAACAGATAATTTGAGAGAACTTCTGGATTCACACGCATGCAGAGACAGACCCAGTTGAAGCAAAGATAATCAATCCCCACCTCCAACAAAGCTGCCTTTAATACTGTGAATCCGATAGTGAGCTGCATACACAGCATGAGTACTCGATTATAAAAAATAAAGGTTGTCAAATTTAAATGAGGCAAATGGTTGATTCAAAGTATGAACTCTGAAATAAGGTTTAGTCCTTTGTATGAAAAAAGGGGCAATGTCGCAAGTAAAGGGTACATTTTACTTGGTGTTTAATGTTTGACTTTTTTTTCTGTGTGTTCGAGAAAAAAGAAACTCAAAGGTTTGGAAGCACTTGAGGTTGAGTAAAAAGTAAGTACATTTTCAGTTTAGGATGAAACCATCTCTTTAATACAGCTTGAGTTAAAGCAGATTTAAATACCCAAAATTGTAGAAACAATTAGTAATATTGTTGATTAGCTTGGCTAAAACAAGGCTATACTTGGGCTGTGAGTTAAAACTTATTAGACATCTAAGAATAGCCCAAAACTAGACTAGTCGACAGACTTTATATGTGTAGTCATTCGTTTCTGTTCATTTGATGTCTAGTCTAGTTTTGGCCTATTCTTCTGTGTCTATTAGATTTTCAATGACAGTCCGACTGTCAGTGAATGGCAAATAAAAACGTCCCTTACCTCAAAACTCTGTGCATTAAGAGAAAAAGAAAACACACTGTACAGTCGGAAGTGTAACATGCATTCATAACGTGCTTTTGCGCAGTGACGCTACTTTGAATGAGTCCAATTTACTTTACATTAAACGGCAACTGCGTTTCACGAAAGAGAGTTAAGATGCCGTCTTTCATCCTACATGGATGCTATGAGGATAAACGAGAGCCCAAGACCTTATGGTGAGAATAAATGACAGCTTCTAAAATTGTCTGACAGGCACCCCCTTTTTGCCCAGTAGGCCCACCTTGTGTTTCATTAGCTAATTTCAGCTCTTTTTGAAAGATAAATATAATGTATAAAACTATACATTATTTGTATTACTTCAGAATTTATGGACAATGGACAGATATTGATGTTTCACAATGTTTTACATTATTTGAATCTACCAAGCTTAGTTTACACTGTTTACATTGCTCTACTTATATTAAATCTACATCCCAAATATCACAAATGACAACAGATTGTTAAGATTTTATCAATGTGAGTTTTAATGTTATTGATTAATGCACTTACTTGACAGATTTCATTTATTCATCAGAATGAACTGCCACTTACTTGACAGATTTGTATATTTTAAATTTTAGATGATTAATGTTTGGTAAAATAACTTCTAATTGCATTCCTTTGTCCCAATAGGTGGATTTAGAGGTTTTTTGCCAAAAAAAAAAAAAAACAGTCGTGGATTTAGCTGGTTTTGACGCAAAAGGAAATCTACCTTGTTGAAAACCAAAGAATTTCCTAAAGTGACATTTTTGAAAAAAGTAATTTTATTTACAAGCTAATAACCTTATAATTACATATAAAATGAAACTTCTAAACCTAGTTATACGCGCCTGATAGAAAATGCTCATTTACAAAATAAGAGGTCTGATGGATTTAAAGGTGCAGTAGGTGATCTTCCACAATGCTAACAGCTTAGCATAAATCTCTGAATCAAAGTCACTCCCCTGCCGTCTAGAGCCACGCCTCCTCAAACACGAGCACTGCAAAAGAAACCTCTCTCATGTGTTAAAAGCGACTAGTGCTTGTCCGGCGGCGTGCAGGAATTACACTCATTACTAAGCCAAACTGACATGCTATTTCAGAGCGAATATTTAGAGTTGCATGGTAAACAATATAGGGGGAGACTAGGCGGAATAGCGGTATTTACTTGTGTTTTGTTTTTAAACTAATTAAAATCTACATTATCGATGCTGTAAAAGGACCTTATGAAACTGAAAATAGTCTTATCAATCTTTCACCGGAAGATTTTAATGACTGAATAACACTTCAGTGAAGATATAACCCGTTTGTAACAACAACATCTAACGTTACATCAGCTTAGCGTGAAGCTAAAACAGTTTTAAAACAGAACATTACCTGTCTAAGAGTAATCCTTCAGACATTGTGTCATCCTTTCTCCAGCGTGCAAAGGTAACTCCAATATGCAACCCAAGCTCATTCTGGAAATGTAGCCCCACGGACGTTTCTGGAGACCGCGATTTACGTGGCTGGAGGTACGTACGGCCGCGTTTAGTTTTTTTTCGAGCGAACGCTGCGGGCGGTGTGGTGCCGCTCCACTCCTCCTCTTCGCGCTCGCCGGCCGACGGCTCGCCTTTGAGTGGAGGGCTTTCCCGATGCAACCAGTTTGTCCGCTTAGCTCACAGCGTTGCGTCAGAGCTGCGGAGGCCCCGGAGGAGGAGGAGCCGGCCGCGGGGACGCAACCGGGATCGAGTCCGGGGAACAGCGGTTCCAGAAATCAGGTAAGTTGAAAAACAGATTCCGGAAAATAAGGGCTAGAATGCGGCGGGATCCGAAAACGCGGTCGAAATCGAAGACGAGGGCTTTTGCTTTTTTTTTTTTCTGTACGACTTTTTTTTCTATTTTTTTTTTTCAACTTTTCGCGTGAGAACAGCGCACGAACGGCGCACGCTCCCGAGAGACGCCCGAGACATGGAAAAGCGCGCACAGCGGCCTCTCGCGGATCCGCGGAAACAAAAAACGCTCGAATACGTACCTCCTGGGACGTATCTCGCGGTCCGCAGAAACGTCCGCGGGGCTACATTTCCACAATGAGCCCGGGTTGCCAATATGGATTCAGGTTTTTAAAAAGTTTTGATTCAGCAGGTTTTTACTGATCGCGTGCGTGCTCTCCTGAACGCGCGGCGGTCGGCGGAGCTGCATACAAACGGCTGCGCAGTTGTTCAAATCTGCATTTGCTGACAGACAGTTTGGCCTACTTATCGGAATTATTAGAGATATAAAAATACATATAAACACATTTAGATCGTTTACTTTAATCATTACTATTAGACTGTGAAGAGACTTTCAACCAGCACAACAAAAATCACCTACTGCACCTTTAAAGGGTTTGGCATCTGAACTCTTTATTTGTTTCCAGGCATCCAGGAGTTTCTATATGTGGAAGACTCCCAGAACTTCCGGGAGACTTGGGATGTCTGCTTTATTAATTAAGGGTCGCCACAGCGGAATGAACCGCCAACTTATCCAGTGTATGTTTTGCACAGCCATAATTAATTTTAAAATCCTAGGCATCATCAGCTTGCAAGATTTGGAGAATTGAATAATCTTGAAGAGTCGTAGCTAAGCACATTCATTTGTTAACCTGTTACTTTTATGTTGTCTGCCAGTAAATCTGCACAATATATTTCTCATGTAAGACAATATTTTGGTTGGTTATTTTGCGGTATGAAACTTGCGGCGCATTTTACGAGTATACCTGCAAAAGAAATGATTTTCAGACACATCATACAGCTATTTTTTGTGGGGTGGGGTGCGACCTGGCAGGTTTTGAAACACTGCTGTGCGTGTCTAGATCACACACTGGACACAGATACTGACCTTGTGATGGGAAGTTCATGGAGAGACCACACACAGCTAAGCTTGTCACGCTGAACGGCTACCTGATGCAAACAACCTGCGCCAGCAAAACCAACCACCATTGAAAGAGAAATTCTAGTGATGACACTTAACCACAGCATGGATATGCTGGCGGCGGCTGCATTTGATAAGAATCCCACTGCTAAGACCTTGATCCCTTAAGGAATACATGTTTCCCCAAAGCAATCCAGAGTTGCCATGGCTACCCGCACTGTTCAGCAAAGCAGGTGTCTGAACCTGATATGAAGAAGTGATGTATAAAGTAACATCTTTATTGGCCGTTTAATTGATTTCACGTGAGCCTGATCGTTTTACTGTTTAATGAGTATACTGTAATCTGTTACACTTCACTGAGTTCAGATGAAAGCTTGTTTGTGTTCCAGCACTCCTGGGTTTCAGGCCTTAGATACTCCACCAGTGTTTGCAAGTGCCACTGCTATTATTGCTTCGTTAAAAGATTTGAGGGTCTCAGATACTGTGGCACACATATTTCTGCAAGAAATTTCTGTGTCAGAGGTCTGATAAACATCTTTCAAAAATCCACTGAATTAACATTTTTAATTGTAAACATACCCTGCTGTAAAATCCAGTTTAAACCAACCTAGGCTGGTTGGCTGGTTTTAGCTGGTTGACCAAGCTGGTTTTAGAGGGGTTTTGGCCATTTCCAGGCTGGTTTCCAGCTATTTCCAGCCTGGTCTTAGCTGGTCAGGCTGGAAAATGACCAGCCAAATCCAGCTAAAACCAGCTTGACCAGTCTGGTTTAAGCTGGACATAGCTGGTTTTGGCTGGATTCCCAGCTTGGCTAGGCTGGTCAAGCTGGTTTTAGCTGGTCAACTCCCAGCCTGACCAGCTAAGACCAGGCTGGTAATGGCTGGAAACCAGCCTGGAAATGGCCAAAACCCCTTGCCAGGGCAAACACAGTGATACACAGTGATGTCTGCTTATCTCCTCTAGAAACAGCTTCTGCAGACACTGTGTGATGTTCTGAATGTTTATGATATGTTTGCGGCAGATGAACGCGAGTCGCTTTCTGTATGTCTGAAACCAAAAGCTTCACTTGAAGCAGAATGACCGCGACGTGCGGAAGTCTTTCCATTTCGGCGCTTGCTTTCGTGACCGCCACCCTAGCAACAAGCCGTAAACAAAACAGCAGCTCGATGACGCAAGCGTACCTGGGTTCAGAAGGAAAAAAGACAGCATGAACACAAACCAACCAATGAGGTGGCAGGGGGAGACAATCAAACTTGGGTACGGTCCAGGCAAATGAACCAAGTGTGAAAGCACCCTAAGAGGTCTAAATTTGTTTTCATTGTTCTTAAAGGGCCATGAAACCCCCTCGTTTCAGCAGGGTGTTTTCACACCTCTACTTTGGAAAAAGTCAGAAAAGTGGGCGTGTCCAGCTCTGTTTAGGGGGTGTGTCGGAGGAACTAAAGTGGGATGGTGTGGTAGTGTCTATTTGGGCATGCGCGAGTTTCAGAGTCAAAATACACACACACACAAACACACACACAGGAGAAAATTATGGTGTTTACATGGACATCTGTAGTCGAATTATTTGCCAAATTACTAAATGGTGGACTTTAACTGCAGTTTGGTTCTTTCATTCAGGGAATTCATTCATGCCCCTCGCGACAAACGAGATATTTGATTCGAGGAACTGCTCTAAGCGTGTATTTTTCATGCAATGTTTGATACCTCACGGCGAATGAGAGAAAAAACACTCCGCATTTCCCGGAAACTTAGATGCACTCGGTAGGTAGCGTCAGAAAGTCGCGTGTGGTATTCCGGTCATCAAATGCGGTAAAATTTTTTACACAAGGTTAAAGTTTGGTTGTGGTACTAACATGTTTACACTTGGTGCAATAAATAACTTAGTTCAATACGAACAAACTGAATAAACAAAGAGCACTGGTCGCTGACTTACCAAATCTGTAGAGACAGGACAATCACCAGCAACTAGAGCTGCGTCTTTATTAAGAGAAGACTACAAGCGAATCCGGATCTCAGCGTTTGCAGATGAGAACAGCTCTCAGGTAAACAATAATCCTCCTTAGACACGTAAGTTATTGTTGTCGAGCGTCGCGTACACTGTAATCCACACGTGACTCCAGCTGAGCTCTCACAGAGAGAAAATGAAAACGAAACTTAACTGCAGCAAACTATAAAAGCAACACTTCACGCTTGTTTTGCCAATACAATGTGGTGTCTCTGTCGTCTGAACACTATGACAGTAATGAATATTAATGAAGTGGCACAATAGAGCGCGCTGATTGGTTTGAACCAAGCTTTACTCATGCATTAATGCAGCACACTGTAAGACGTAATAAGACTCACTCTGGCACAGACGTCCAGTCTGCACGCTGGAATACAGGCTATTATGTCATGACCGTGACGCAGCTTCAAAAATTCGTTTCAAACCGGAAGTACGAATTTGCTTGAATTAATGCAAAAACAACCAATTTACACTTTTTAGTGAAATATAGGTGTCCTAATAGTGTTTTTAGCAGTGTGGGACACATATACGACTGTCAACAGCTCAAAAAATGTGTTTTGGTGTTTCGTGACCCTTTAAAAACGTCCCTTGCCTCTTCCCTCTCTGAGATCCCTTTAAGTCAACCAACATAAGGGTTTGCACGCAGCTTGTCCCAGACATACAACCTCAACAGAATCTTAACAGCAAAATCTCTTCTATCTGTCAGGTTTAAAACTGCATATACATAAATGAAACAGAATTTCAGTGAATATTCTCCCCTAAACTAAAGCTGCAGATGGACGCGGGAATGCACTTACCGCATGAGACATTTTCCACATCTAAAAATGTAGATAATTTGTCATTGTTGCATAAAACCGTCTGACCCGTTGAGCACTCACCTAAATGTCAGCGATAATTGCTCTCCCTAAAACCCCCCTGTGACACTAGCAAAACGCAGAGGTGATTTCAGGCTCCAGACAGCCTCCCAACACCCAGCGAAACGCAGCGGATGAGAAAGCACACTCGAGTCAGAGGCTGTTTCTCAATATGCGTTCTTCAGCGGTCTTGCGTCCTCGTGTTCTCGTGAAACGTCATCATCAGCTGCCTAAGTTCAGTTCCAATACTCAAGACCGCAAGTACGGAGGACGCGTGAAACTTCCCGGATGTGTTCTTGATATCGAGGACGCAGCGATGCAGACTTCAGCAGCGAGCTCGCTCTGGAAGTCCCAGAATTCATTGCGACTGGAGGTGGGAAGCACAGCATTTTATTTAGATTTATTATTAAAGTTCAGAGATATCACTTATTTACCTCAGGAGTTTCCCTAAATGAAACGGTGAAAGTAAACATTAACATGAATATCTTAATAAAGGAATAAACACATTAAGGGTGTTTGTTTGATGAAATTCGTATTAAAATTTGTTTTATTTATATTGTGCAGAGTATATTTATAATGTTTTTATGCAAAGTATATATTTTGAAGAGGGGGGAAACAATACATCGTTGTATGAAGGCTGTAATGTTTAAATAATTTCCATTTAAAACGCGTGAAGGTCACATGACCATCAGGAAGAACGCAGCATCCCATTTCTCAAAGGACGCGTTCTCTGCCCTCGCGGTCTCCTGAGTTCGTTCTTCCGAGGACACCTGGCAAGACCGCACTCTACAAGAACGCAAGTCCGTTCTCTGCGTTCTTGGAATTGAGAAACAGCCAGAGTTTATTTCACAGTGCACTTCCCAGAAATGCTGCAGCTGATGACATGTGATAGGAAGATAAAAAGAAGATGAAGACAAAAGTACAAGAAGCACACTGAATTAATTACACACCGGCTTCAAGTCTAATAAATGTGAGGTCTGTTCTATAGTAATACATTGATATTTATTGAATAAATGTATTTATTTTAGTTCAGCCACTTGCTGAGACTATATTTCTCATTTTGGTTAAGTCAAAGTAAGCCACTGATCTATAGCAAAAAAAAATAAAATGATGTTAAATTGTCAGGGTGCTCTCTTTCTATTGCTCTGTTCACTGTACGTGAAATCTCCACGGCATAAGCGTGATGTAGCTGTCGGAGATTATTAGTCTTGATGAGAATACGTTCATATAACTGAAGATGCTGCAGTGAGTGTGTTTAATGGCTCGTTTCCACTGACTGGTACAGTACGGTACGGTTCGGGTCGGTACGGGTCACCTTTATCAGGCTTGCGTTTCCACTAGCAAGGATGCCCTTTTGGTGGGCGTGGTGTATGACAAAGTTTCAGTCGACGTCATTTTCGTTCGAGAAAATGTCAACAATAAAGCTGCACAGGTCGTTCACATATCATATGAAAAGCACTTCTTACAAAACAGACGCTTTACACACATAAATACTTGTGTATAAATGTTTATTACTAACTTTTCTATAAACAGGAGTTGATTATAACTGCAGATCAATGACAGTGCGAAATAGCCTACTTTAACGTCTATAATTATATAAAATAAATAAATAAATGAACATATATGAACACATACAGACCCTTACAGTCTCCAATATGTTACCAACTACAGAAAAAGTACACAAAGCAGACATTTCGTCATTAATTAGGTTCAAAACAACACAAAGTATAGCCTACAGTCAGAGCAAACCTTTCATCTGTGTCTGTAATCTTCAGCAGCACATGTAAACTCTGTCTCGGGCTTCAGACTGGCTCGTAAAAAACTACGCGGCACAGGGTGAATCTGCTCTTCTTCATTTCTTTGTGGCTGTTTATCATGACGACGACAGGGTTTGTTTGCAGGATCGACCATGGCTGCATATGTATATATAATTCCGCTGTAATCTCTCGCTGTGTAATTTAAACATGGCGGGTCCTTTGTTTACATTCTGGCTTGTTGCGTCTACGAATGACGTATCTCTGTAAACCAATAGCGTTCAGCTGCGCATTTAGCTCCACCTTTTGGGACCCTTTCTGCTGTTTGGGACCCTTTCGTAAGGGTCCTGAAAAAGTGGTACGGTACGGTTTGTTTCGGTACGCCTTTTGACAGTGGAAATGGCCATAAAAGCGTACCAAACCAAACCGTACCGTACCACTCAGTGGAAACGGGCCATTAATGAATTCTCTGTGTTATATAATGAGGTCTGTTAAAGCACAGCAGGGTCGACAACTTATTAAATTACAAGACATTTTAGTCTCCTTACCTCAAATCAGCATATTTAATATTTTAGTCCATTTTATGAAATATATCAAGGACAACAGAAAGGTTTTAAACAACACAGGCTCATTCTGAAATCGTACCCCTATATACATTTCTGGAGATCACAAATTATGTAACCAGAAGTACTTATGGCTGCATTTCGTCTTTGAAACGAACGCTACGGGGTGGTATGATGTTGTTCCTTTTCGTGCTCCCCAGCTGACTACTTACCTCCGTATCGACGGCTTTCCCACTGTTACCAGTTTTTCCAGTGGTCTTTTGCGGGTTAGTGAAGAACAGTTCCAGAAAGCAAATAAGACCAAAATAACAGCCTAAAATATATAAATAAATTTATTTAAAAGCTATTTAATAAGTATCTGGGATCGGTCTGGTGGGAGCAAATTGTGACGACTGACCACTTTCCTCCTCTGTGTTTCCTCTGATGTTGTTTACCGCATCGGCATCTCCACACACGCACTTTCTTCTGTCATTAAACCACGGAGAAGCACCACATTGTAGCAAGTTTATTGATGTACAGAACGGAATGCCTTATTAAGTCCGATTTTTAAGTGCCTGTTTACATGACAGTCGCATTGTCACATATCCGATCTATATCTGATTTATCTCTCTACATATGAAGGTGGCCTGAAACCGATCTCTGAATATCCGAACGCATGCGTTTTTTTTTTCGTGTTTACACAGTCATAGAACAGATGCGATCTGTGTCACATATGAGCAAAAAATCTAAATTGGGTAACATTTAACTGGAAGTGTAAACGGTAGGGGTGTCAAAATTAATTGTTTCTTCGGTGCACCGCGATGCAGACGCGAACAATTAGGTATCGATTCAGTAATAATCATAACCGGTTATTATGTACTGACGTCATTTATCTCCTATGCGCTCTGTCGAGAGGGAGGTGAGCGCCGGTATTTACAACACTCAGCCAACTCAGGGCCGGCCCGTGGCATAGGCACCATAGGAAAATGCTAAGGGCGCTGTATATCCAGTGGGGTGCCAGAAATGAGCGCTTCAGTTGGTTTTGTTTTTCGATTTTCCTGACACACATTCAGTTATAGACGGCAATAACTCAAACAACTCTTACCTTAAAAAGATCTAAAGTTTACCTTAAAAAACAAATTTTATTTGTTTTTTTTTTTTTTCTGCTCCGCTCAGCGCGAGCTCTCCCTGTTGCAAGGGCTTAAGTGTGTTTGTTTGTGTGTGTGTGTTTGTTTGTTTGATGCTGTCTATGTTTGTGAATGTGTTTGAATGAGAGACAGTGTGGTGCTCTGTGTCTGTGTGTTTATACAGACAGCATGTTATACCCTCCCCCCTAAAATATAACACTGTATATGGAAAGCATCGTTAATGCACCGTGATGCACCGAGATATCGAATTGAACCGAATTGATGGCATGATAATCGTAACCGAACGGAACCGTGAGACCAGTATAGGTTCACACCTCTAGTAAACGGGGCCAAAGAGTGGACTGCAGCTGGAGTCAGTGCTTCAAGAAACACTGCACAGACATGGGTTTCAGCTGTCACATTCCTTGTGTCAAACCACTCTTGAAGAACAGACGCATCTCACCTGGGCTAAAGACTGGACTGCTTCTGACTATTTAATGGTTATAATAATAATAATAATGTTAAATAAACCCAAAAGTAAATATGAACTTCACATATTACCTGTGAATATGTACCAACAAATATTTAAATGAAAACTTTGAAAAGATCTAAAGTCTGCTTCCTTAAAGGTCATGGTTGAACTTTAATGTGAAATTAAATAGGAATTACTAAAATAACCCAATAAAATATTCACCAGCTCTTTGCCCTAGTGAAATGTAAATAATTATTTAATTTTATTTTTTGTATCGTACACTATGGTCATGTCTATAGAGTTTAGAGCTCTTGCAACAAGCTGCCTAAATGACCAGTCAACCATGTCTGTGTTATGTGAGAAGAGGACGGAGTGATGAAATCAGAGAAGGATTGTGTGACGGGGGTGTAGTTTTATCCCCTTCACCTGAACGGAGGCAATCTTTAAAGCTGGGATGCTGTCAGATCTCGGTCAAATGTCTTGGGGATTCAGCAAATTTGTGCTGTGTGACTCCAGACAGTGTCCAGTTTCTCACATTAGCTATTCATTGCTAACAAATGAAACCATATTGATCATGAATTAATAATTTAATCGTTAGTATAGGAGGATACATGGCAGTATTATTGTGTTAATAATGATTACAATCAATATACAATGCATGCCAAGAGCCACCAAAAAAACGACTGACTTTATTAAAATAATGTCATTTTCAATTCAGTTTCTAATGACACTATCACGTCTTTTTCAAGGAAACAGTTGCTTTAGAACGTCAAGTGTTTTTCATAAATATGAGAGGATTAAAGGGTAGCTAAATCTCCAACACCATTGTTTAAAACATCACAATGTCCTTTCCTGCAATATCTGAATATATATTCTGTGCAAAATTCTTTATAGATATCCAGTCCTTTGTAATGGTGGTTACACAAAAAAAAAAAAAATACAAATAAAATATTTACACATAAGTAACCCAGGGACAACGCAGTGGCGCAGTAGGTAGTGCTGTCGCCTCACAGTGTAACGACGGGGGATGGAGTGACAGATACAACTGAGGTAAGATCCAATATGCAGGTTTATTCAGCGTCAGGCAAGCAGTGGTGCAATCAGGTACAAACGGGTATGTGCAGGCAAATCCAAAATCGTGGTCGTATAAACAAGCAACAGGTCACAAGGTAGGCGGCTAAACAGGAAACCAGGGATAACTAGGCTAAGGTCTAACACGGAGAAACAAGACAAGGAAACCGATGTAATGTCACACTAGGGTAAACAAGACTCAGCAAACTGGATGGGTTCATGAGTGGCTTATGAATGGTTTGTATCAGTCTCTGACAAGGTTCAGCTGGTGAGTGTAATCAAGCTAGATGTGTGAGCATGGGTGTCTGGGAGAAGTGCATGTATGAAAATGTAGTCCAGGAAATGCGGAAGTGTAGTCCTGAAGTTCGTGTGAGAACCAGCGATCTCTGAAGAGCGATCGCTGGTTGTGTGACACACAGCAAGAAGGTCGCTGGGTCAATGGTTCGAACCCCAGCTCAGTTGGCGTTTCTGTGTGGAGTTTGCATGTTGTCCCTGCGTTCACATGGGTTTCCTCCAGGTGCTCCGGTTTCCCCCACAGTCCAAAGACATGCAGGACAGGTGAATTGGGTAGGCTAAATTGTTCGTAATGTGTGTGTGTGTTTGTGGCTGTTAGAGGTGGGTTGCGGCTGGAAGGGCATCCGCTGTGTAAAAACGTGCTGGATAACTTGGCAATTCATTCCGCTGTGGCGACCCTGGATTAATAAAGGGACTAAGCTGACAATAAAATGAATGAATAAGTAACCCAAACAGTATTGTATGTCTTAACACTAAAAATGAAAAAAAAAAAAAGTATAAATAAATAAATAAAGTGAGATCTGAACCTGGGTCAGCAGCGTCATAACTTAACGTGACCATTGGAACTCAATGGCTTAATCTTATGCTCCCCTTTTTAAATGTCTAATTATCTGATTTTTATTGAGCAATTGTGTAGAAGTAATAACACTGAAAGATCTTCTCAAATAACAGATAACATCTCTAAAACATGCTTCCATTAGATCTGATTTCAAATTATCCACCCAACGCAAAAGAGCTTGCTTTATCATAGAGATCAAAGTCAACACTGTTGTTGTTTCCAGACCATTTGGGGTGATCACATCCTGAAAAAATGCTAATTAATAATAGAGCATGTATGAGTGAGGGACACTGAGAACCATCTTAGACAAAGGGGTGTCTAAAATTCATTAGCATACAGATCAAAGCTGTTACAATTGGGACAACCTAATTTACATTAAAGATAAAAAGTGAGAAAACAGGAAAGCATCATAGTCATGTTCCCTTCCAGTATTCATTATGAATTGTGATTTGTGGAATAATGCTTCCAGGATAAAGCTAAAAAACTTCTAAGCACAGCTAATAAGGGATGAGAATGGATGTCTCTTTACCATTGCTGGTGTAACAACCTGACTTTGCTCTGAGCAAAATGCCGCGCTAACCTAACAAAGGCAGCAAAAGCCACAATACCTAATGTATGTGGCTAGCGACTCTTAAAAAAGTGAAGTCTCCTTTATTTCTACAGTGCTTTTTACAATGCAGATTGTGTGAAAGTGTATTTACAGAAATTAGCAGACAAATTCATGTCATGTTCATGTCTACGACAATATTACATTTATTTTTTATAGGAAGCTTTTTGGTTTTGAGTATAAAGAAGGATTTATTTTATTTTCTGCTAAGAAGCACACTGAATTAATTACACACCGGCTTCAAGTCTAATAAATGTGAGGTCTATTCTATAGTAATACATTGATATTTATTGAATAAATGTATTTATTTATTTATTTTTAGTTCAGCCAGTTGCTGAGACTATATTTCTCGTTTTGGTTAAGTCAAAGTAAGCCTCTGATCTATAGCAAAAAACTAAAATGATGTTAAATTGTCAGGGTGCTCTCTTTCTATTGCTCTGTTCACTGTACGTGAAATCTCCACGGCATAAGCGTGATGTAGCTGTCGGAGATTATTAGTCTTGATGAGAATACGTTGATGAGGCTCGTTTCCACTGACTGGTACAGTACGGTACGGTTCGGGTCGGTACGGGTCACCTTTATCAGGCTTGCGTTTCCACTAGCAAGGGTACCCTTTTGGTGGGCGTGGTGTATGACAAAGTTTCAGTCGACGTCATTTTCGCTTGAGAAAATGTCTACAATAAAGCTGCACAGGTAGTTCACATATCATATGAAAAGCACTTCTCACAAAACAGATGCTTTACACACATAAATACTTGTGTATAAATGTTTATTACTAACTTTTCTATAAACAGGAGTTGATTATAACTGCAGATCAATGACAGTGCGAAATAACCTACTGTAACGTCTGTAATTATATAAAATAAATAAATAAATGAACATATATGAACACATACAGACCCTTACAGTTTCCAATATGTTACCAACTACAGAAGAACTACACAAAGCAGACATTTCGTCATTAATTAGGTTAAAAACAACACAAAGTATAGCCTACAGTCAGAGCAAACCTTTCATCTGTGTCTGTAATCTTCAGCAGCACATGTAAACTCTGTCTCGGGCTTCAGACTGGCTCGTAAAAAACTACGCGGCACAGGGTAAATCTGCTCTTCTTCATTTCTTTGTGGCTGTTTATCATGACGACGACAGGGTTTGTTTGCAGGATCGACCATGGCTGCATATGTATATATAGCAGAAACCCCGGAAGTACAGCTCTATCAATGTTTAAAGTAAAAGAAAAAAAAACACACACACACACACACATACAGTGGGGATCGAAAGTTTGGGAACCCCAGGTAAAAATTTGTATTAATGTGCATAAAGAAGCCAAGGAAAGATGGAAAAAATCTCCAAAAGGCATCAAATTACAGATAAGACATTCTTTTAATATGTCAAAAAAGTTAGATTTTATTTCCATCATTTACACTTTTAAAATAACAGAAAACAAAAAAATGGCGTCTGCAAAAGTTTGGGCACCTTGCAGAGTTTATAGCATGCACTGCCCCCTTTGGAAAGCCGAGACCTGACAGTGTCATGGATTGTTCTCAATCATCGTCTGGAAAGACCTGGTGATGTCAATCTCAAAGGTTTTAAATGCCCAAACTCATCAAACTCATCTGACCTTGCCCCAACAATCAGCATCACGTGTTCTTCTAAGCCAGTGGTCACCAAACTTGTTCCTGGAGGGCCGGTGTCCTGCAGATTTTTGCTCCAACCCTAATCAAACACACCTGAACAAGCTAATCAAGGTCTTACTTGGTATACTCGAAACATCCAGGCAGGTGTGTTGAGGCAAGTTGCAGCTAAACTCTGCAGGGACACCGGCCCTCAAGGACCGAGATTGGTGACCCCTGTTCTAAGCAGTTGTCTAGAAAACTGAAACAGAAAATAGTTGATGCTCACAAAGCAGGAGAAGGCTATAAGAAGATAGCAAAGCGTTTTCCGATGCCAATATCATCTGTACGGAATGTAATTAAGAAATGGCAGTCATCAGGAACAGTTGAAGTTAAAGCAAGGTCTGGAAGACCAAGAAAAATATCAGACAGAACAGCTCGCAGGATTGTGAGAAAAGCAAGTCAAAACCCACGTTTGACTGCACGATCCCTCCAGAAAGATCTGGCAGACACTGGAACTGTGGTACACTATTCCACTATAAAGAGATACTTGTCCAAATATGGTCTTCATGGAAAAGTCATCAGAAGAAAACCTCTTCTACGTCCTCACCACAAAAAACAGCGTTTGAACTTTGCAAATGAACATATAGACAAGCCTGATACATTTTGGAAACAAGTTCTGCGGACCGATGAGGTTAAAATAGAATTTTTTGGCCGGAATGAGCAAAGGTACGTTTGGAGAAGAAATGGTACAGAATTTAATGAAAAAAAACCTCTGTCCAACTGTTAAGTTCAGTCATTCTTTGGGGTTGTATTGCAGCCAGTGGCACAGGGAACATTTCACGTGTAGAAGGAAAAATGGATTCAATAAAATTTCAGAACATTTTGAATGGTAACTTGATGCCATCTGTGAAAAAGCTAAAGTTAAAGAGAGGATGGCTACTACAAATGGATAATGATCCTAAACACACCTCAAAATCCACAATGGATTACATCAAGAGGTGTAAACTGAAGGTTTTGCCATGGCCTTCACAATCCCCTGATCTCAACATTATTGAAAATTTATGGATAGACCTTAAAACAGCAGTGAGTAGCAGACAGCCCAGAAATCTCAAAGAACTGGAAGACTTTTGTAAGGAAGAATCGGCAAAGATACCTCAAACGAGAATTGAAAGACTCTTGGCTGGCTACAAAAAGCGTTTACAAGCTGTGATACTTGCCAAAGGGGTCAGTACAAGATATTAACTGCAGGGTGCCCAAACTTTTGCAGACGCCATTTTTTTTGTTTTCTGTTATTTTGAAAGTGTAAATAATGGAAATAAAATCTAACTTTTTTGACATATTAAATCTGTAATTTGATGCCTTCTGGAGATTTTTCCATCTTTCCTTGGCTTCTTTACGCACATTAATACAAATTTTTACCTGGGGTGCCCAAACTTTCGATCCCCACTGTACACTACGGACAATTTTAGCTTACCAAATTCACCTATAGCACATGTTTTTGGACTCGTGGGGGAAACCGGAGCACCCGGAGGAAAGCCACGCGAACACAGGGAGAACGTGCAAACTCCACGCAGAAATGCCAGCTGACTCAGCTGGGGCTCAAACCAGCAACCTGCTTTATACTATATATAATAGTATAAATCTTCAGAAGAACAACCAATGACAATGACTAGAGATGAACGTGGACAACATTAAAACATGAACACTTGATTGAGGTTAGACTTCACACCCTTTTGTACACACAGCATATGTTGCTAATTGCTGTGAACAGGAGTTGTGGTAAACTGTCCTGTCACCATGATGACAGACCATGACAACGTCCAGGTGGCACTTATCCAGAAAAATTGCGCATTCACAAATTATAGACATGCTCCATTCCAATCCCACTTCATCATAAGGGATTTCCCCGTATTTGCTATTCGGTATTGCTATATACATAGAATTAGGGTGCTTTCACATCTGTAGTTTGCTTCATTTGGTCCGGACCAAGGGCAATAAAAGACACATTGTTGCATCTTCTGCCGTCTTTGGGTCATTTTCACACCACTCTGCTGGCTTTGGTCCAAACCAGTTGAAACGAACCAAAATGCAGTCATCTGACATTGTCATTTCGAGAATGAAGCGCGGCCGCAGCTGGAAAACAATGTTTTAATACACCGCATGTCACTTCAGGAAGAGGCATGAATTAATTTAGCTAAACTGCGACATGGTCATCTTGCGGAAGTATTACCAACGATCCATCAGGTAATGTTTTCCCCTCTCTCTCTCTCTCTGTTGGTAAAGCGCTGTCAACAAATATTTTTCCTTCATATCCCATAATGCACAGCGCATCGGCCTACGGCAGCTGGATTAGTCCAAAACGCGCAGTACTTTTTGCAGTTGGACCTGTTTTAGTACGAATCATATTCTTACCACAAACGAACCGCTTCAGGGTTCGTTTGAAAGCGTACCGAGACCACCTCTTCAAGCAGGTCTCGGTACACTTATTTGGTCCACTTTTGGTGCGCACATGAGTACGATTGCTGCATTCTTACCTGGCCAAACGAACCGCACCAAAAGGGAAAACGAACTCTGGTGCGATTCAATCGAACTAAATAAGGCAGGTGAGAAAGCACCCTTAGTTTTTCTTTTTCAAAGCAATGACAACATGAGAAGCACTTGTAAACACTTACAGTTATAAGCAAAGCAATCAAAGCCATCACTGAACCACCATCCACTATAACTCAATCACAGTCACACAGTGCAATGTCTAATCTGGATTGTTCCAGAGAACATTCACACTGCTGAAAAACCATTTGAAAAAGAGACCATTTAAAAAAGAAATAAAACAAACACATTTAAGTGGTGATTACCGCCTAGTATAAAAGTCGGTAAATTCAGACTATCATCATCTGATGAGAACTCATTAACAAACACTCCAGTTTTTAAAGTACAGCACGTCCCAATTAAAAACTACAGGCGAAAATAGCACTGGCAAGTTTAGAGGGTTTGCTCTCTGTTTTGACCTGAATTTAGCCGACCACTAAAATATTTGCTTAAAAGTCAGTCAAAAGAGATATTTGAAAGATTTTATTCTTTGATTTCTTTTTGTATGTACTGTAGAGGTAAACATTTATTTGCAATGTCTGAACTTTAAAAGACAGAAAATTACTTAAAACTAAAATGAACAGAAAGGCACAATGATAACACAAGATTTTTATTGAAATGTGGTGCTATGATGACAATAAACACAAAAACCAAGTGTTGTAATAACTAAACACTTAACTGAAGGTCATGCTCTCTCCAAAAGATGCTCTGAGCAGTGGTAATTATCATCACCAGTTGGCATATGGTCTCTCTCAAAGCCATGGCCGTCAGTAGGAGGGAGGAATGTGTGCCAACAAATCCATAAATTAGTCATTACAAATTAATAATTGATCTAGCACACACCCCTAGTGCTACCAAATACACCTACAAAATCCATATACCTTTACAACAGAGATAGTTCAGCGAAGCCAGGGACGATCCAAGCTGATCCCTGAAGAACTAGTGGCTCCAAAATAACTGTGTTGTTACCTCTTGTTGCCTGCATCTGGACCAAGAAGCTGCATGAAAACACAATAAACAGACAACTGCTGACTGAAATGAGAGCCTGGGTTCTGCGTTTATTTTGACACTAATTGTCCCTCACCTTTAAGGATTCACTAGGGCTAATATGTCTGATAATCTGATCAATATATAGGTGTGTAAATATCTGAGAAATGGTTTGGTCTTCAGTTTTTGTTCTCGCACTATGATTCGTTGGCGAATAACCATAGTACTCTCTTTCACCGATGGCTGAAGTCGATTTGATAAATACGCAATACACACACTTTTTTTGCGCCAAACCACACAAAATAGGCCAGCTTATTTGTGGAGAGAAGACAGAGTAATGTATCCCATTATGAAATGAGTATGGTTAGGAGGCCATTGTGCACGAAAGCCTTGGATGTCCTGGGAGTTTTTAAGCCCACAGATAGTCATAATCTCAGTTTAAAGTCCCATCCAAAGGATGGTGCTCAATGACAGTGTAGAGTCCCCATCACTATACTGGGAAATTAGGACCCACACAGACCAAAGGACCACTATACTATCACTTGCACCTCTTCCAGCAGCAACCTAGTTGTCCCATGTGGACTCCCATTCAGGTATTAACCAGCGGGCGACCATATGAGAGTCGCAGAGGGCTAGTTGGCTTGAACCAAAGTGGTGATTAACTTCAACAAGTGTGTTTATTGACAGGCATTACAATGAGCAAATTGAAGTGTAAAGGTAGACTGCAGAAGCTGCTGGAACCTGGAGGAAGTGCAAAGGAGAAATGGAAGGAAACAGTGGAGAAATGGACAGATTTGTTAGCCAGGTAAGTATGGGGTGTCCAAACTCAGTCCTGGAGGGTCGGTGTTCTGCAGATTTTAGCTCCAACTTGCATCAACACACCTGCAAGGATTTTTTCTAGTAAGCCTAGTAAAGATACTCTCACACTAGAGTTTGTGTGTGCGATATTCTGTCATGCAGCGCTGCGAAAAGGGGCGGGAATAAACAAGATTATTATGTTTTAAAAAACCGAGCGATTCCTCAATGTTTTAAATTTCTGTCCAGAGAGGTCATGTTTTGATCCTCGATTGGTCTCATGCAGTCAAGGGATGCGATTTTGCAGGTCAGAGTTCACCAAGCTTGAACTTTGCACTGCAGTAACATGCGAAACTTGACGCATGACCCTGCGTTTCTGGTCTGCCGCATTCGCATGCATATGAATGGAAGTCTATGGGAGGAAAAGCCCAGTGTGACCGCAGTTTAAGAGGTTGATTAGCTAGCCCAGGTGTGTCTGATTGGGGTTAAAACTAAACTTTGCAGGACACCGGCCCTCCAGGATTGAGTTTGGACACCCCTGATGAAGAGAGTCTATGATTTGCATTAGAGACCAGAGAATGATAAAGTGAGAAGTGTGTACTTGTTTAAATACTCAACCATTTATAAAAATTTAGACAATCTTGATACATTTTGACAATGTTTGTTGGGTCATAGCTATAATTATCAATCAAGTAGACACTTGAGTAGCTCTAGGAGTTGAATTCTGCCAGGTTTCATTTGGGGTTTTATCTGGAGTACAGAAACAGAAGATGAGTTTTGTATTCTTGGTTCCTGGATGGTAGTAGATAGCAAAGTTTAGATGAAGAAGAGATCTTGTCTAGAATTTCCCCTTTAGTTTCACGTAGGTCTACAAGTTTATGATGGTTAGGATATCACAGGTCTGCTCCAGAGGGACATCTTCTTGGAGGAAAAAAAGATGGAATCAAGAAGGAACCTCCTGCTGCTGAGAGAACATGGCACCATCACATCGACTTTCACAATCAATAAGTTTTTGGGGATTAGGATGGATCGGGAGGGCTGCAGATGTAAAAGCTTGTTGGAGTTTCGTTAGGTATCCATAAACTTCATCAGGTAGTTGTTTGACTAGTTTAGTTGCGCTTTATGTAAAAATCTAAAAAGATAGTTCACTTAAAAATTATTCACCCTTGTATAATTTTAAACATTTAAAGGTTTCTCTCGACAAAACATACATTTTAAATATCTTCTTTTGTGCTAAAAAGAAGTGAAGGGTGAGCAAATAATGACAGCATTTTCATTTTTGGGTGAATTATCCCTTTAAAAAACGGTTTAAGTCAGCTTCTAGTCTGCTGCGTGTTGTTATAGTTGTCTTCTTCTCAAGACAACTATCTGGGTTAAGAGTGCATAACAATTTTCCATTTATTAAAAACAAACATTATTAAAATTATAATTAGAGATGCTAGAAAATGTCAACTAGTTTACTCTGATCAAAAACACATTAAGTCAGTGTTTCTCAACCACGTTCAACCAACAGCTCTGCGCATTTTCCATGTCTCCTTAACCAAACACACCAGATTCAGATCATCAGCAGTGGCTGAAAGACCTGTAATGGGTGTGTAAGACAAGGGAGACATCCAAAACATGCAGTGCTGGTGGTCCTCCAGGAATGTGGTTGAGAAACACTGCATTAAGTGACCCTGCTGAAGAGAACGCAGCACAGAAATTATTCAAGCACATTACACTAGTGGGATAGGTCAGAATCTTACATAAACTGAAATATAGATGAAACAGTCAAAAGCTGAGAGCAGAGAAGAGAGACTGGACAAAAAGTCTAGTGACTAAATGAAACAAATTAGTAAATAAAATACGTGAAGAGATGGGAGAATATACACAAAGTGAAAAAAGATATGTAAAATAGAATTAGAGGTACTAATTAATACATTTTTAACAGAGTGAACAAATTTAGCCCATTTAAACAGAGCCAAACTGCTCATGTATGTTTTCAAAGTCAGTTCAGTTCTACAGAGTTACTCTTTTCCGAACACTTGGATAACTTTGTTATCTCTTGAAGTTTTATTATCAGGAATTTACAGCAAAATCACTGATCCATTGGAAAAGCTACAAAATTGTGCAGCTTAGTGGCTCCTGCAGGCTGAGTCATGTAGGGGAGTTCAGGCTGAATCCGCCTTGTTGCACTCCTCAATCCCATTCTATTTCTCTTTGTATTTTACATTGCAATCACAAGTAGTTGACTGATTTGCAGTTTCATATCACAATGCAGAACGATTCAGTTATTCCACTGGCTTATTTCAAAAAACAATCAAATACAAAACAGCAGTCATTTAATTGGATGCACTGCAAAAAATGCTTTTCTTGCTTAGATTTTTTTTGTTGTTTCTACTCTAAATATCTAAAATTTCTTATATCAAAAAGCATTTTTTAGACAAGCAAAACATATTGCCTTGTTTTGATAAATAATATGCCAATATTAAGTCAGTTTTTCCTTAAAACAAGCAAAATAATCTGCCAGTGGGGTAAGCAAATTAATCTTGTTTTTTCTTTTGACATAAGATTATTTTGCTTACCCCATTGGCAGATTATTTTGCTTGTTTTACGGAAAAACTGACTTAATATTGGCATAACATTTCTCAAAACAAGGCAATATGTTTTGCTTGTTTAGAAAATTCTTCTTGATTTAGGAACTTTAAGATATTTGGTTCCCACTTTATATTAGGTGGCCTTAACTAATATGTACTTACATAGGAAATAATAGTTTGTTACAATGTACTTGTTGTGTAAATACATGTATTTACTGTGTACTTATGCTTGATTAAATACATGTATGTAATTACATCTGTAAATACCTTTTGTAATTACGTTTGTAAATACACTGTTGACCATCCCTTTCACCATAACCCACCCTTAAACCTACCCATGCCACCAAACCTGTCCATAACCCAACCTCTATCCCAACTTAAAAGCACCACAAGTGTTCTCAAATACATTATAAACACAGTAAGTACATTGTATTTATTTTTTGATGTAGGTACATAGTAGTTAGGGACACTTAATATAAAGTGGGACCGATATTTGGACTAGAAACAAGACAAAAAATCTAAGTAAGAAAAGCATTTTTTTTTTGCAGTGTGCATAGGAAACTAGTCCAACACATAGGAGCAGTTTGAGTTAAATACATTATCTGAATAATGCAACCCAGGCTCCATCTAATTATGCACCCCATATTCGTGTCTGGAGAGCACCAAATACGTGACAGGAGTTATGTTTTTTGCATTTTTGTTTTCGCGAATCCGCCAGAGATCGCTATGTACGCTTTTTGAGATCTCAAATTTCTCTTGCGAGTGCCATTCACGCCTGCTCTTCTTGCATAAAGTCACCAGAGGCTGCTGTCGACTGACTGACCAACCCATAAACCCAACACACCCCCTTCCCTGCACCCAATTGATGGTGTTTTAAAAAGCACAGATTTACCAGTGCCCACCCACTTCCCTAAACCCAACCGACACTGTTTTCAAAAGCCCCGGTTTTTACCACATTTTCAGATTTGACCACATTCTCTTGCTATTATTTACTTGTTTATTTTATTATTTGGGTAATGTTTTGTCTTACTTGATTTCTGGAACTATTCTTCATCAGACTCGAACCCCTTTATCACAGTCCACTCCGCTCTGCATCTTAAATCCTTTGACGTGCGTGGCGAGCCACTGGACAAACTGATAACACCAGTAAAGCCGTCCATATGGAGGTAAGCGGTCAGCTGGTGAGCTCAAAAAGTAAATGCGTCCTAACACCCTATAGCATTTGTTCTAAAGAGGAAACGCAGCCATATGTCCCTCTGGCTACATGATTTATGATCTCCAGAAATGTATATAAAGGTATATTTTCAGAATGAGCCTATGTTGGAATATTGTCTTTCTTACTATTACCAGTTTGTCCAGTGGCTCGCAGTGTAAGTAGGTGAACTTGAGACACAGAGAGGAGTTCATCGTGACAACAGGGTTCAAGTCTGGTGAAGAATGGTTCCAGAAACCAGGTAAGTCAAAAACAAAAGCCAAAAAATAATTGCTTTCCAAAATACTGTCGGTTGGATAAGGGGGTAGGCGCTGGTCAATCCGTGTTTTTAAAACACTATCGGCTGGGTTTAGAGAAGGCTGTGGGTTGGGGGATCAGTCTGTTGGTCAGTCATTCATTCGACAGTGGCCTCTGGTGGATTTACACGAGAAGAACAGGCGCGAATGGCACTAGCGAGAGAAATTTGAGATCTTAAAAAGCTTACACAGCGACCGCTGATGGATTTGTGTAAACAAAAACTGCAAAAAAATTGTAGCTTCTGGTATGTATTTGGCGCTCTCCAGAAATGTATATAAGGCTATTAATTTCAGAATTAAATGACTGAATGTCCTCTAGCTTAGTCAGTGATTTATCAGGGGTTGCCACAGTGAAATGAACTGCCAATTACTTGCAACCCAGCACTGAGAGTACACTAACTCTGATGCACCAGTGCTGGTAAACACACACTCTCTCATTCACACACACTCATACACTATGGTCAATATGGCCTCCTGGCCCAGCCAGGACTCAGCGACAAAATAAAATAGTTAATTATTAAAAAATATTAAGTATTATGAAAAGTATTAAAAGTATTACAGCTATTCTTATTAAAAGTATTATGTGTAAAAATGTGTTACAAAAATCTTGAAAAATATTTTTAAAAATTAGTTGAGTAAACACTCTAATATTAATGTAGTTGTAGATATGTAGTTGGAATGTTTTAGGAATGAAAAACAAAGATCAGTAAAATTCACTTTTGCATTTAGTGAAATCCAGCTAAATAGCCTATCAGAAAGTGGCAGATATCTTCAGTCAGCCGAGACTATTTGATTTTCGTAGGATGATACAGCCCTGCTGCTCTCTTGCAGAAACCTGCATCCTTGTTGTTTCCCATGTGAACCACCTGTGGTACAGCTATCAAGTTGCCATGACGATGCAGTCAGGTACTTTGTGGACACACACACACACACACATTCACACACTTTTCCGTATGTTTGTCATAGCTCAGTCTCTCAGGAGAGCAACCTTAATCTTCAAAGTCATCAACTGTTCTTGTCCCTCATGGCTCAAGTATTACACCTCCACTGCCGCGCTGCTTCTTCTGAAGACCTGCCGCATTACAAACACCTTGAAAAATAAATGAGCTAAAACATAAACTCTACAAAGACAAGGGATGGGTTGACTGAGACAAGCAATTTATGAATAATGTATAGTGTTATTAAACACCTTGGTAAATGATGAGCCTACTGCTCAAATGCATCATATATTATTGAGGAGGATATTGGGAAAGTTAACACAGTGATGAGGATTAATTTATTGATTGTTTTTGATTGAAAAAAAAATTCTGATGGTCTTACATAAATACTTTGTGAAATATATATTATGTAATGTAATGCGTATTTATATAGCGCATTTATTGTGTATGGCCATACACCCAAAGCGCTTCACAATCATGAGGGGGGTCTCTTTACACCACCACCAGTGTGCCGCATCCACTTGGATGATGCGACGGCAGCCACAGGACAACGACGCCAGTGCGCTCACCACACACCAGCTATTGGTGGAGTGGAGAGACAATGATAGAGCCAATTCGGTGGAAGGGGATAATTGGGAGGCCATGATCGTATAGACCGATAGAGGGACTTTGGCCAGGACACCGGGGTTACACCCCTGCGCTTTCATGAGAAGTGCCATGGGATTTTTAATGACCACAGAGTGTCAGGACCTCGGTTTAACGTCTCATCCGAAAGACGGCGACTACTGACAGTGTAGTGTCCCCTTCACTTTTACTGGGGCATTAGGACTCACATAGACCTCAGGTTGAGCGGCCCCTCTTGGCCTCACTTCCAACAGCAACCTGGTGCTCCCTAGTGGTCTCCCATCCAGGTACTAACCAGGCTCAGCCCTGCTTAGCTTCAGTGAGTAACCGGTCTTGGGCTGCAGGGTGATATGGCTGTGGCTCGTGCTGTCATTATTAAATATTATTGTTTAACTAATCAAATACAGTGTTTTCATGTGTGTCTATATAAATGTAAATGAGCTGCAGCTCCTGCAACTTTTCTGGAAGGCAGAAATTGTCAGACACCTTGTCTCAAAAATTCTATGTCAGAATTTCAACTGTAATGTCGCTGTGTGCCTCGTGCTTATGTTATGCTGGTCTTTAATGAACCTAAAAGAGCACATGTCACGCCGCTGCTCATCCGTTTGCACTGGCTGCCAGTTGCTACTCGCATCAAATTTAAAGCTCTGATGTTTGCCTACAAAGCGACTTCTGGCTTTGCTCCATATCTGCTCTCGTTTCTGCAGATTTATGAGCCCTCCAGAAACTTGCGTTCTGTGAATAAACGTCGCCTCGTGGTTTTATCCCAAAGAGGGAAGAAATCACTTTGCCGAACTCTCGTGCTCAATCTGGCCAGTGGGTGGAATGAACTCCCTAACTGCATCAGAACGGCAGAGTCACTCGCTGTCTTCAAGTAACGACTAAAAACTCAACTATTTAGTCTCCACTTCCCTTCCTAATTCAAGATTGAAGGAATGAATGAACTCTCAGGTCCGGTTTACACTAACGCGTTTTAGTTTGAAAACGCATAAGTTTTGCTATGCTTACGCCATCTGTCCAGACTACGCCGGAGTTTTCGAGCGCCGGAAACGGAGCGTTTTGAAAACGCTGGAGAGGCTGTTTTCATCCTGAAACGCTGCTGCTCCGTCTCAGTGTTGATGAAGGAAAACGGAAACATCTGAAAACGGAGACGGGGCTGCTGAGATTCACTACTTTATTGGGGCTTTCGTGTATTGCGTATCCCTCCCTTATTCGCCAAGCCTCTATCACATGACTATAACGCATGGCTTTACCGCTACCGGGAGACAACAGACCAGCCTTCACTGAAAACAACAACATGGACACAGAAATGGGAACGTTGTTTGCACTATTGTCTGTTTTAGGCTCCATTGTGCAGTTATTCATTTGTTACTTTTAGTAACAACTCGACCTCATCGTCTGTCCACAAAAAGACCTCTCTTGCTTTCTTTGCCATCATTTTCTTTGCCATCATTGTTCAACCGGCGTTTGTTGACTAACAGTAACTAAATGCCTAGCGAGACACAAGAAGCTTCCTGTTTATACTAGAACGCGCATGCCCAGAGTGCGCGAATGGTCATGTGATATACGTTTTTGGTGGCGTAGTGTGGACGGAGATTAATTCGAAAACGCTAGGTGAAACGCGGATCGTTTATGATCTAAAACACTGTTTTCAAACTAAAACGCACTAGAGTAAACGGGGCCTCACTCTCTCTACCTTCGATACCCAGCTAAGGTGCCTTTTGAGCTAGGTACCTAAGCCCTAATCGCTCCCCAGGTGCTGGAAGCAATATATCCTCAGCTCAAAATGTGTGCACATGTGGGTTAAATACAAAGGACCAATTTTGAGTATGGGTAAAACCATACTTGACAAGATCACTCCACGATTTAATTTAAAAATGGATTAAAATTAAATCCATTACTCTGATTGCATTTGTTAGTGTGTGGTGTGCTGTCCTTGTCACATTGTGGCACACCACACACTATAGTAGTAAAAGAAATCTGACTCTTGGAATTTAGGATATTTTTTTATCCTCATGTTTTTAGTCTATATTTTAATATTTAAAAAATCTTTTAGTTTGTACCCAGCCCAACTAATAAATATAATATGTTATGGTTGATTCCTCTGTCATTTATTAGTTGCTTTGTATTGGCCAGGGGAAATTATGCTCTTCAGCTCTGCACTTTCTCAGCCACTAGTGGATGGAACAAGCCTTACTTGATTACCACCTACTTTCAAGGATCTAATAGCCTACTGGGATATCAGCTTATGATAATACATCCTCAGTTTAGACAAATTAAGTTTAAGACAATTTAATTTTAACAATATACGTTTCCCTACAGTCCCTGTTGGCCAGTCATCACAGTAATAGCTCTCCAGAATCCAGTCTAGAACTCAAGCAATTCAATTACTCTCTACCCTTAGTCAACTACAACCAAGTCTTTGTCCAATCGACAGTGCCTCCAGTTCTACAGAAATTTGAGCCAGTGGTGGCCTCATCAACATTTGTTATTGACGATTATCCTATTATTTTGTCTGAAATGCTTCTAAACTTCAATATAGGACCATCACCATGATGTTGGTTCCTTTTCAACAGCAGAGAAATGATTCCCCTTCAAAAATCAAAAGTCTAAATATCTCATATATATTTGGCCCAATGGTGACATGGTGGCGCAGTGGGTTGCGCTGTCACCTCACAGCAAGAAGGTCGCTGGTTCGAGTTATGGCTGGGTCAGTTGGCATTTTTTTGTGTGGTGTGTGCATGTTCTCCCTGTGTTTGCATGGGTTTCCTCTGGGTGCTTCGGTTTCCCTCACAAGTCCAAAGACATTGTACAGGTGAACTGAATAAGCCAAATTGGCTGTAGTGTATGAATGCAAGAGTGTATAGGTGTTTCTCATTGATGGGTTGGAAGGGCATCCGGTGCATATTAACATATTCTGGATAAGTTGGCGGTTCATTCCACTGTGGCGACCCCTGATAAATAAAGGAACTAAGCTGAAATGAAAATGAATGAATGGCCCATTTTTTGACCCCAGAGAGTTTACATGCAATAGGTCTGGGCTTGATTATCTGGCCAAATATTGGGTTCAATATCATAATCAATAAATATAAACAATATCAGTTTGGAATAATTTTTTATTTAATATATAATCATATAGACGAGGCAGTGGCACAGTAGGTAGTGCTGTCGCCTCACAGCAAGAAGGTCGCTAGGTCGAACCTCGGCTCAGTTGGCGTTTCTGTGTGGAGTTTGCATGCTCTCCCTGCCTTCGCGTGGGTTTCCTCCGGGTGCTCCGGTTTCCCCCACAGTCCAAAGACATGCGGTGCAGGTGAATTGGGTAGGCTTAATTGTCCGTAGTGTATGAGTGTGTGTGTGGATGTTTCCCAGAGATGGGTTGTGACTGGAAGTAAAACTTGTAAAAAGTTGCTGGATAAGTTGGCGGTTCATTACGCTGTGGTGACCCTGGATTAATAAAGGGACTAAGCCGACAAGAAAATGAATGAATGAATGAATGAATATAATCATATAAAATATATGAGCATGTAATTGTTTTGTTATTTTATTTTTTTCTCTTGTTTAAAATGATACCAACATTAGAAAAAAACAACCATTTTCTCTTTTCGTCAAGGCTGCACACATATAGGATGCTGTTTTAGGGGTCAATCTTGACCATCCATCAATAAAATCCTTTTATACAAGACAAAAATTATCGGCACACACATGGAGACTCCAATCCCAGAATATACAGAATTCTCAGACCACACAATGATGAACAGGTTTGTTTGACAAGTTCTCATATGAAGATTTAGGTTGTTTGATTTTACAAACGACTAACTGTGTGCACAAGGCTGAACATATAGCATACTCTTATTCTAATAACATGCATCTTAATATCAACTTCCACACTACCTTTCTAACAGTTTCACAACATATTTTTGATGCATGTGCTATAAAAAACAGGACGAGAAATGATGGCTCTGTCGCATCGCCGTCTAGAGCTTTCAATCAACATCATGATCATCGATGAGCCCTGCAGAGCTTCTGAGCATTTCTGTCTGTCAGCTGATATCAGCTCAGGGCGCCATTGTGTAATCATCACTCACCTCTGGAAATAAAAGAGACTCGCTGTTCACCAACTTCTAGATTAGAAACTATAGACAGATGTGGCCTTCAAATGACACATTGCTATTAAATATCATGATTAAATTTTTGCAACCTAGGCTCCCCTAGTAGCAAAGAATTCTGGCCCAGATTTGGCATAAAGCTGGCACAGCAGGCTTTCATCCGGCACTGGCATACAGCATGTGGGCCAAACATGGCCCGGGTTTGGCAGAGGTGGCACCGTCTTTAAGGCGGCACACAAGATTTGGGCCAGATGAAAAACGTAGTATTTGGCCCAGATTTAAAAATGTGATAAGTGGGCCATTTGAGTTTGGCCAGTCTTGACCCACATTTAAAATACACTAAAATCATTTTTGAGTAAAGAAAAAAAATTCTACCAATCAGGTCACTTTGAGAAAAAGCGTGCCCATAGTGTGCCTAAAGCGCATCACTCCATGGGTTTATCAATTTCATTGCAATCGTGACACACCAACCTATCTGGCCCAGTTCAGGCCCAGTTATGAGTTATTAACTTGGCTGAGACCCAGATATGGTCCGTGTTTGGCCCTTGTCTGGAAGCCAGATTTGGTCCAGTCATGTACCGTAATTCACTGCGGCATGTGGGCCAAGCAAAACCTGATTGTGTGGGCCAGAGCTGGGCCAGAGAAATTTTGCTATGTGGGTCATTGTGGATATGTAGCCCTGTTAGGGTCGGGTCGATAGACGATGTCATCATCCATCGCCATACCTGTCAACATTGGGATGTGAAAATAAGGGATATGCCCACCATAATAAGGGACCCCCCCCCTTAATGAAATAGAATCAAGCTATCATTCTCATTAGCTGTTTCTCCACTGTAAAACTTACACATTCTGATTAAAGAGCAACAAATGAATCTCTCATTTATTAAGATTTTTTTAATTAAATTAAATAACAGTTTTCACTTTAAAAAAGCACACATCTAACTTAATAATAAAATTATTAGACTGCTTTCCTAACTTTTTATGCTCATTTAAGACGAAATTAGTTGTGTTTGGGAAAAAAAAAAACACCAAGATCGACATATATGTTATTATTTTTAATTATGTGTGTATGTGTGTTTAAACCCACACCTAAAAGCCAGACTTTCTTTCAGCTTCAAATCGTGTAATCAAAAGGAAATGAAATCGCGCCATTTTTAATATTTATTTATAGTGTTTTTATTCCTAAACAAAGCGAAAGCACAGAAGACTCACGTTTTAGAGCAAGGGGCGACCCCTAGTGGTTCGGCGGTATGGGTTGCGTATAGGGAGGCTCGGCTGTCCAGAGAAAGACTGAAAATACGGGAGAAATAAGAGAAAATACCTTTACGGGATGACAGTGGGATAGAACAGTAAAATACAAGAGAATCCCGGGAAAAACAGGAGGGTTGACAGGTATGTCCATCGCTGATGGCCGATAGACATCACAATGCTGAGTAAGCAAGGTGATCCTCTGCCCTGGCCCCGTGACAGTGGCAACCTGGTCATGAAAAGCAAAAATGGCCCTGTTTACACTAATACGTCTTAGGTTTAAAATGGCATTTTAGTAAGACAACGATTCACGTCCACACTGTCGTTTCACCTAGCATTTCTGAAATACCACATCACATGACCACACACACTCTGACATGCTGCAGCATATGCGTTTGTCTAAGCTCCAGCAATCAGCAGGTGCTTTGAGCACAAAACCCCAGAGAGCAGTGCACATCGGACAGTTTATTAAGGATGTAGTGCTGGATCATGTCTCACTATAGTTGTAAAACGTGATATTTAATTAATCTTGTCTATATCTGATGACTCTTCTGTCTTTTGAATCTATAAGGTAACCTGTCACTGCGTCAGTTCACTGCTTCAATCTTTCACTTTCACGCTTGTACTTAGTAATTTTAGTGAATTCCTCAGATACTGTTGGTTGGTTGCGGTTGGTTGTGCACATTTTTTACCAACCAAGTTTGTCAACGCCATTATAACGATACAGATTACTCTGCCTATTCATCCCAGAGTCCCGCCGAAAAAGCGATTGACAGGTGGTGATTTGTGTGTAACTTATCTTTATTTATTTAGGATTTGGGTATGGATGAAACAAAGACCATGCAGGTCAGGTAGATGAAACGGTATACTACAAATAATTATTTATTTAATTATTCATAAATAATTATTTCACCACAGCCAACGACAACGATGCCATCATCCATCACGAGGTTTCACATTAGACATTGTACGATGCCAAATTGGTCAACATTGCCCAACCCTAAACCCTGTATACATTTCGAGAGAGCGCGAAATACGTCCCAGGAGATATGTTTTTTTTTTTTTTGCCGTTTATGCTTTCGTGAATCTACTAAAAGCTGCTGTGTATGCCTTTTCAGATCTTAAATTTCTCTAGCAAATGCTATTCGTGCCTGCTCTTCTAATGTAAATACACTAGAGGCTCCTGTCGACTGACCCAAGACACCCCCTTCCCTAAAACTCAGGGCTTAATTTGTGCCGGAACACGCCAAATCTGAAACCTTTAAAATTTGATTCGGCACCTCATATTACCGATCCCCTTTCTCAACCTCCCTCCTCCCCCGTTCGTCCGCTGTTCAATTTCACACTTTTACTTTTATCCGCACACACCCCACAACCCTCAGCCTCTTCACTTTTGTCCGCGACACCCCTCCCCCATCCAACACCCGCCACACAATATTAACAATAATAATTAAAAACATTACAAAATACAGTCATTTATTGTGTATGAAAGATGTGGTTGCAAGATATATGCAGAATAATCATGAAATGATAGCCTCCATTTATATTTATTCATTTAGCAGACCACTTTCCCCGAAAGCAACTCACAACTGAGGAATTCAACAGGCATTTTTTATAATCTCATTATATGCTCTTAAGAATTGACATACACTACAGATACACATTCATGAAGAAATAGAAAATCCTTATAATGAGGAGCCCTTTCACTCTTACTCTGAGGCTTACTAATGTGTTTTTTCTGTGTATAAACATGCTCTTCGATTTTCTCTGTATTATGAGGAAGGAATTAATGCAAATCACATGCATCTCTGTTAAACTAAAGACAAAACCCATGAATCTAGTGGCTACAGAATTTAGGAAAACATCAGTAATCAAAAGTATATATATACACCAACGAATTATTAGTCCCTTGTTTATTTTTCCCCAATTTCTCTTTAATGGAGGGAAGATATTGTTAACACATTTCTAATAGTTTTAATAACTCATTTCTAATAACTGATTTAATTTATCTTTGCCATGATGGCATATTATATTTGTCTTGATATTTTTCAAGACACTTCTATACAGCTTAAAGTGACATTTAAAGGCTTAACTGGGTTAAATAGGTAAGCTAGGGTATTTAGGTAAGTTATTGTGTAATGATCATTTGTTCAATAGACTATCAAACAATAGCTTAAATAGGCTAATAGTTTTGTCCTTAAAATGGTGTTTAAAAAATTAAAAACGGCTTTTATTCTAGCCAAAATAAAACAAATAAGACTTTCTCCAGAAGAAAAAATATTATCAGCCATACTGTGAAAATTTCTTTGTTAATTATCATTTGGGAAATATTTTTAAAAAAGAAAAAAATTAGGGGGGGGGGGGGGGTTATTGGGCGGTAATATAAATATAGTATATATATATATATATATATATATATATATATATATATATATATATATATATATATATATATATATATATATATATACTCTTAAGAAGTACAGAGTGATCTTGGTACAAACAAATCAGTTTTCTGTGTTAAAGCTAATGTCAGTGCATAGTGTCTGGATCAGTACTGATGCAACTGCAGCAAAATTATTCACTGCGAATTTAACAAGCTCTCAGCTCTCGCAGACAGCTCTTATAAATAGATGTGTCTTAAAACTGGCAGGTCTCTTTCATCAACAGCCCCACTGTCTGCCTTGGTAAACACATTTAGAAGAGATTTACCCAATCAAGCAGACTAATTAACTCTAATCTCAATGATATCAACATTATGAAAAATTACATGTCTATTAGGCATTAAAAAAAAGATCAGAATTATTGATTGCTACTCTGAAACAAGACAGGCAGTGTTGCTGTCTGATTAGGTAACAGCAACTGAATTTAATTAGTTTACCTCTGAACTCAAAACCACTGATTAATCCCATTTAATTATCCAAACCCGAGCAACAGAAAGACTGTTTTACTTGCATTAAAAATGCACTTTTTGATCTACAAACTTGAAATAAATGAATTTATAGAGTTTTTTGGCAAACCTTTGAAAAATGCATACCTGCCTCAGATTCTCATCATGCATTTATAGTTTGATAGCCACTCTAAATTCAAAGGTTGCAGATTAAAACAATACAGAAAACTGATCTGTTTCAAAAGGCTTAAGATAAAGTTCCATTTAATGTAGCCGTATTAAATATGTGAAACTGAAAATATACCACAAAATTAATTCAAGTGTCTGAATAAAATCTGAAACATGTACAGTTAAACAAGGCTGTAAGTAAAATAAATTAAACACCGAGTTTAAAATTCACTTTTCAGTCATTTAAATAATACATTTAACTTTTAATTAAAGCATATTTGAGCTAAAAGTGTAAACACAATGCTTAAGTTTACCAGAGACCATATAAGAGAATAAATAATTGTATTCAAATGTGAATTTATTTCATTGAACATGATTGATCTTTGCTAAACTAAAATAATTACTCCGTGCAGTGCTAACGTTGTGCTTTACTGTACATTAGGAAGATCCAACTATTACATAAAAAATTAATAAATAATAAACAGCATGTGCCACAACTCTGTACATTTACAAATATGTACATTTTTTGACGTGACGAATGTAAAACATGCCTGATCTTGATGGTTCGTAAGTGCGCAAAACGGAGGAAGCGCGTTCAGTTCAACCCCATGCTATAGTTTTTAGTTCATGGTTCTAATAACACTGTGTCCAGCATGTAAAGAGGCCATCGAAACATGTCCATCAGGTGGTCTACAAACTTCATTTCACGGGGGATAATCCAGATTGTGTCTCTGACTCTCTAATACGCACCCACGATGACCGCCTCCACCTCTTTGGAGGGTCTCCGATCCGTTACCAAAAAGTTGATCATGCCTTCCGACTTGATGAGGAGATTGCAGCCCAGGAAAAAGATCCCGAAGACTACGGTGAGGGAAAGCACGCACATCACCGCTATCTGAACTATCCTCATGATGAACAGACTCCTCTCATCCGGAGCGGCCGCCGCGAAGCCGTTATCCGTCACCACCGACGAGAAGTTACAGCACAGGAGGTTCTCCTCAGTCCGATTAGAGAAGATGCCACTGTCCGTTTGGTTAAATGTAGAATTCATGGTTAATGCTCTGTTTAAAACAGCAACAAAAATACTTTTAAAAAGTCCAAGGCTTCAGACAGTGTCGTTCTGTAAGTCTGAACACATGAGGGATTGCTTGGGAAGTGTGCGGAAAGTGATGCGCACCGATCCTACGTCGCTTCTTTGGTGCACTGGCGTCCCATGATGCTCTCATTGACTGTAACTACACTGAGCTCTTCTGCTCAACATCTCACACCTGCTCGGTTAAAAAGCACAGAAGCAGCAGAGGGGAGTGACTATTCTCCCACTCAGAAATACATGCCTTGTGGCGCCACATACTGCAAAACGTACAGCATTACAGTCGTCCGATGATTGAACTAAATTAAAGAAGAACCGTTTGGGAAGATTAATGAGCCATTTATGTATTTAAAAACCCGATTTGTCGGGTTATGATGGCACACACCGTGCACCATGGTGGCTAAGTGGCTAGATAAAAATATATGTGGTTAAATTAGAAAAAAAAAAGGAGAAAATTGACGGTCAAAACTTTTGTATCACTGCATTACGCTGCTTTGTGCTGACATCTAGCGCTAAACAAAAAACAAGACTTGCGCAATTTATTTGACGGGAAGATGGAAATTAAATTGGAATTGTTGACAGTTGCCTTTTTGTTTTTGGTGTGATTTAAAACACCCATGGGGAGAGCAGGGACGAAAGTAACATTTTTCATAAAAAAAAAATAAATAAAATAAAATAAAAAAACTTTTAAAAGATGGGTCAATCCTGGCATATTTCAGTCCCCCATATTTTTTAAAGTGGTTGTTGACTAAATAAAAAAAAAACGTAATAATTTTTAATTGATTTACTTTGTACATTATAATGAATCAAAATTTACATTAAAAGCATTTTTAGCATAAAAATATAATATTTCTGTCACAAACCAAACTATTTGTCATGCCCCTGAGGCACTTCTTTGAAATTGTATGTAGAAAATCTTTAATAAGATGCACTCAGTGTGTAATTTTGTTTGTATTACAACTATTTATTTGTGTTCTTTTCTTGTGATAAAAAAATAAGATTTTATTATAAAAAAAACAGGCTACAAAGTTATGCCCCTCACTATAAACTAAACCCTTGTCACGCAAGCAATTCTCCACCTATAGCAATTTAGCCTCCACTCTTATATGACATCACAGACAGAAAGTGACATTATTCAGCTCTCTTTAACAGCATGGTGCAAAAGAAGGCAAGATATATTTTAATTTATTTACTTTTTTGATGTTTATTATAGTTAGGAAGGGTACGGTCAAGCTTAACAATTCAACCCCGTAACTTAAAACTAAGATGAAATATGATTGTAAAAAAAAAAAAAAAAAAAAAAATATATATATATATATATATATATATATATATATATATATATATATATATATATATATATATATATATATATATATATACACACACACACACATATATATATATATACACATATATATATATATATACACACACAGTTGAAGTCAGAATTATTAGCCCCCTTGAATTATTAGACCGCTTGTTTATTTTTTCCCCAATTTCTGTTTAACGGAGAGAAGATTTTTACAGCACATTTATAAACATAATAGTTTTAATAACTCATTTTTAATAATGATATCATTTTATTTTTGCCATGATGACAGTAAATAATATTTTACCAGATATTTTTCAAGACACTTCTATACAGCTCAAAGTGACTATAAAAATTTCCTTGCTTTGTTGAACATCATTTGGAAAATATTTGAAAAAAGAAGAAAAAAATTCAAAGGGGGGTAATAATTCTGACTTCAGCTGTATATATATATATATATATATATATATATATATATATATATATATATATATATATATATATATATATATATATATATATATATGTTATATGTCACCTCTGACGATGCAAAATGTTAACATTTTTAATTATTTTTGAATATGTTTTATTATTGTTGGCAATATGCATTAGCTTTTTTAAACATCTGGGTCCAAACACTGCAAACTCTAATGTGGAAGTGAAAAATAAGGTTTATCTATTATCAGTGGCACATAAAAACAGTGTTACTTTCTTCCCTACAGGAACTCTTCCCATTTAAACCTGATTTACTCATAAACCAAAAACTCAAACATTGCAAACCTAAGGATGAGTTATTGCATTAAATAACCTGTAGATTGATCATTAGTGTGGCACATGAAACGAGAAACACAACTTGTAATAAAGAAAAAAGAACCGCTATAGTAATTTTCTTCTTGCACTTAAAAACAGACATTTGGAGCTAACTGCAGGACACGGTCCCGAAATCACATGGTATTTGGCAGCTCCATTAAGTGCTGAGTGCTGAATGTGTTGTTAAAGCCTAAAAAACAAGTGTTGTCAGGGCTTTGAGAAAATGGCTTTGTTACTTTCATCCCACGTTACTTTCGTCCCCGCTCTTCCCTAATAAATTTCTTGAAGGAGAAAAAAAAGTATGCTTATTTTTTATTGCTATCAAAGAAGTTGCGTCAAAGAAAACAATAAAATACAAATCTTATGTTAAGTATTCTGCTATTGCAGTGTTTTCAATCAACACTTTACAAATGTGACCCTGGACCTGGAAAAAACCCATGAGGTGACAGTTGGGCAAGGGGGGCACACAAACATGTTTATGATATACAGTTAAAATCAGAATTATTAGCCCCCATTTGAATTTTTTTCTTTTTTAATTATTTCCCGAATTATGTTTAACAGAGCAAAGAAATTTTCACAGTATGTCTGATAATATTTTTTCCTTTAGAGAAAATCTTTTTTGTTTTATTTAGGCTAGAATAAAAGCAGTTATTAATTTTTTAAAGACCATTTTAAGGGCAAAATTATTATTATTATTATAGTGGCTATTATTAAACTATTATTATAGTGGCTTTAAGCTATATATTTTTTTCGACTGTCTACATATATATCGTTATACAATAACTTGCCTAATTACCTTATTCTGCCTAGTTGACCTAATTAACCTAGTTAAATGCCACTTTAAGCTGTGCAGAAGTGTCTTGAAAAATATCTAGCAAAATATTATTTACTGTCATCATAGTGAGGATAAAATTAAATTTAATTAAACAGAAAGTGGAGAAAAAATAGACAGGGGGGCTAATATTTCAGGGGGGCTAATAATTCTGACTTCAGCTGTGTACAGTGTTCTTCTTTTGCACAGCAGATGTCGCTGCTGTACCTTTAAGTTTCTGGTATAAAATGAATGAACGCATAAACAATAATACAGTTTTCTTGAACTTTGATTTTCAGAAAAAATGAAATATAATTATTGCAATCAACATTAGGATTCGAAACATTATATTCTGGGTCTGAATTAGCTGCAATTTGAATCACAGTAAACACTATATTTCTGTAACGTTTACACACGGGTTAAAATGCTGCAGCAGTCAAATACACCATTGGATGTTAATGAGTTAATGATCGTAATGATTACCGTTACAAATGGGCTGCATCTTAAATACGAGCTGTCATCAGAAATGGCCTACATGTACCAGATGTCCTCGGCGCACTTGCGCATTGGTGTCTTCAGATGGACACGCCTCTTGTCTTCACTCATCCCAAATCCAGCACCTAAACGGAGCAATCCCGACATCATATGGAAGCATTTCTGAGAGCAGGCACATGTTTATTCAGGCGAAGAGCTAACCCGAGACCTGGCACAGGATATCTATAGAGCTGTCGCGTCCATCGATCCCAGGAATGACATCTGGCCACTGATGCAGAGGGCAGAACGCATGCAGCATCATTTCTCTCAGTGAGCTAAGGGACAACTCAAGATTTGTTTGTTTTAGTAAATAAGGCCTGTCATTCTTGTACTTATCGTTACTTAGTGAGACTGTTTCGTTGCTCAATGTTTGAAGTCGTACGAAGAGATAACCTCAACACACGAAATCGTGTTTGAATTGTAAATAATAGACGCAACACGTTGTTGGCTGGTCATCAGGAGCTCAAGGTGTCATTCAGTAAGTACCGAATTTTGCTTTACGTGTAAATAGTAAGCTGTAACATTAAGTGCACACTTCAGCTTCTGCCTAAGATTCCAATCCCATTCAGGATGTACAAGATGAAAACAAAAATCACAGTGAAGCCAGTGTTTAATTTTCAGTTTTTGCTCGGAGTAACTATCATAAATACAATACAAAGAATGGTTATCAGGAGGAGGTAGTATAAATGAGATAAAATCAGGATATATACATGATGACTGTTGCTTGAAATTCAACATTGACTGAGGAAAAGTTGGTTTTATGTTCACACATTCAGAATTTCTCCCTAATAATTCAGAAAACTATTATTTGCTAAATCTAAATGGTGAAATCATTAGCTAAGGATTTAAACTGATTCATGCATCACACAAAAACTGAACAAATAAGCTTTCCATTGATTTACTTTGCCAGAAAATAGATAATTATTGGAATATTATGGTTAAAATAATCTAAATAATGTGAAAACTGCCTTTAAAGTTGTCTAAATAATGTGTTTATTTATGCACATCACTAATGAATTTCGATATAGTTTTAAAGTAGGAAATTTACCAAATATGTTCATGAAACATGTTTTTTAACCTGTATGCACTGTTGGGGATGTTTTAACCCACTCTGGGGTAATTTTGTGTCTTAATTTGGCCATAATTGTTTTCTGGGTTTCAGCTAGCAGAACGATATTTAGTGACAAGTCTTATTTATTTTAACTCAATGATACACTCTGGGCAAATTTAAGACCCATTTGTTATGATAGGGGTGAAAACATTCACTGAATTAAACTGCTGTAAAGATGCATCAGGTTAATATTTTTTTCAATCTTTTTTTGCATAAATCTGTTAATCAACCTCAGTCCTGATCAAAACTAATAAAACTGTTTTGGAAAAATACAGGATTTTTTCTCCTTTAATTGCCAAATTCATAAATGATGTCACTGATTTGGTGAAAAAAAACACACAAAATGACATATTTTCAATATAAAAAGCATTTGTGGACTGGATTTTTGTTTTTTTTTTGTTTTTTACCTTTTATCAAAGTCTTGGACATGTGAGACTGTGCATTCAGGATGTACAAGATGAAAACAAAAATCACAGTGAAGCCAGTGTTTAATTTTCAGTTTTTGCTCGGAGTAACTATCATAAATACAATACAAAGAATGGTTATCAGGAGGAGGTAGTATAAATGAGATAAAATCAGGATATATACATGATGACTGTCACTTGAAATTCAACATTGACTGAGGGAAAGTTGGTTTTATGTTCACACATTCAGAATTTCTCCCTAATAATTCAGAAAACTATTCTTTGCCATTCTAAATGGTGAAATCATTAGCTAAGGATTTAAACTGATTCATGCATCACACAAAAACTGAACAAATAAGCTTTCCATTGATTTACTTTGCCAGAAAAGAGATAATTATTGGAATATTATGGTTAAAATAATCTAAATAATGTGAAAACTGCCTTTAAAGTTGTCTAAATAATGTGTTTATTTATGCACATCACTAATGAATTTCGATATAGTTTTAAAGTAGGAAATTTACCAAAAATGTTCATGAAACATGTTTTTTTTAACCTGTATGCACTGTTGGGGGTGTTTTAATCCACTCTGAGGTAATTTTGTGTCTTAATTTGGCCATAATTGTTTTCTGGGTTTCAGCTAGCAGAACGATATTTAGTGACAAGTCTTATTTATTTTAACTCAATGATACACTCTGGGCAAATTTAAGACCCATTTGTTATGTTAGGGGTGAAAACATTCACTGAATTAAACTGCTGTAAAAATACATCAGATTAATATTTTTGTACATTTTTTTGCATAAATCTGTTAATCAACCTCAGTCCTGATCAAAACTAATAAAATTGTTTTGAAAAATACAGGATTTTAACTCCTTTAATTGCCAAATTCATAAATTATTTCACTGATTTGGTGAAAAAAAGCACACAAAATGACATATTTTTAATATAAAAAGCATTTGTGGACTGGATTTTTTTGTTTTTATGCTTTATCAAAGTCTTGGACATGTTAGACTGTGCATTCAGGATGCACAAGATAAGACTGAAAGTGTCAGACTTGTCAGTTTTTGCTTATAGTTGGTGGATGATCATAATGATCATAAATACAATACAAAAAATAATGGTTATCAGAAGATAGTATGAGATAAATTAGGAGACAGTGTTTACATGATGACTGTCATTTGAAGTTCAACATTGACTGAGGTAAAGTTGGTTTAATGCTGACACATTCAGACTTTCTCCTTAATAATTAAGACAACTATTCTTTGCCATTTCTAAATAGTGAAATCATTAGCATTAGCAGCTACTTCCTATCAAAGTACAACATTCTTCACAGTCTATAACCAATTGTGAATTGAAGTTGACATGCTCCCTATATTGTTTACAATGGTAGTTTGAATATATTGAGGTAAAGTTGGATTTATATTTTTACATTTGTTCATTTAACTGTCTATATATTGTTTAACAAGCTAATTTGAATATTCAGTCAGGATTAGCATGTAAGTATAACTGCAAAACAACATTAGCACTGTCTGATGACTGCAAACTATGTTGTACTTTGATAGTCATTTTTCTGCTAATATGATTTCACTATTTAGAGTTTGCAAAGAACACTTTTCTGAAATGATATTATTAAGGAGAATGTCTGAATATCCGAATATAAAAAAAACAGCTTTAGCTCTATTTTGAATATTTTGTCTGAAATCACATGCAAGTATGACTTGAAAACTACATTAGCACTATTTATTTGACTGTGAAGAATGTTGTGCTTTGATAAACATTGGCTGCTAATATGATGTTACTACATAGAATTTGCAAACAATAACTTTCTGATTTTATATTGCTAAGGAGAAAGAATGTGTGAACATGAAACCAACTTTACCTCAATATCTTGTGAAAGTTTAAGCAGGTGCATGTGCATGATCTGGCCTACATTTATATTTGGCTTCGCAAGATGGCATCCCTGCATGAAAATACCTTAAGGAAAGATTGCGTTTGCCTTTAATTTGATGTGAAAGCTGCTGACTCAGGATTTCCAGTACATGCTCTTGCCCCTAAAACTGCCTGAAGTTCATTGTGATTTCTGTCTGTATTTTGTGTTTCTGTGTTTTGTAAACTGAAGTGAAATCCTAAGGATCTGTATTAGATAAACTTTCTTTTCTGTAAACCTTTTGGCAATTGAAATACCCTGTAAACTCATTTGACTTTGGAAGCAAATGATCTCGGTGTGATTCATCATGTTTGCGAATTTATATTAATTGGTATTAATTTTAATTTTGTTAGTATACTTTTGGTTTGATATCACGTATTCAGGCGACGCGTTGACGCAGTAGGTACTGCATTCTCCTCACAGCAAAAAGATTGCTGGCTCGAGCCTCAGCTGGGTCAGTTGGCATTTTTGTGTGGAGTTTGAATGTCCTCCCCACCTTTCCTCCTTGATGCTCCGGTTTCTCCCGCATGCGGTACAGGTGAATTAGTTAGGCTAAATTGTCCATAGTGTATGTGTGTGAATGAGTGTGTATGGTTGTTTTCCAGTGATGGGTTGCAGCTGGAAGGGCATCCGCTGCGTAAAACATGCTGGATAAGTTGGCGGTTTATTCCGCTGTGGCGACTCCTGATGAATAAAGGGACTAATGCCAGCTAGCTCTGTGTGACTCTCATATAGGAGAATTGCTGACAACTTTGTCTCGGTCGGCAAACTACGTCTCGCAATCAGACAAACGCAAGAAGGGACATGGAAACATCGGGAGGTCACGTAATATGTCTGTTGTTTTTTAACTACATAATGAGAAAGACGCCTTTAGTGTGGTAGAGGCGAGGCAGTGGCGCAGTAGGTAGTGCTGTCGCCTCACAGCAAGAAGGTCGCTGGTTTAAACCTCGGCTCAGTTGGCGTTTCTGTGTGGAGTTTGCATGTTCTCCCTGCCTTCGCGTGGGTTTCCTCTGGGTGCTCCGGTTTCCCCCACAGTCCAAAGACATGCGGTACAGGTGAATTGGGTAGGCTAAATTGTCCGTAGTGTATAAATGTATGTGTGAATGTGTGTGTGGATGTTTCCCAGAGATGGGTTGCGGCTGGAAGGGCATCCGCTGCATAAAAATTTGCTGGATAAGTTGGCGGTTCATTCCGCTATGGCGACCCCAGATTAATAAAGGGACAAAGCCGACAAGAAAATGAATGAATAAATGAATGGTTTAAAAAATTATAACCGTCACCAGAAATCAGTTTCCTATCAAATATACAATTACAATTCCCTTTTTATGTAATTTTGTTTTACAGCAAAATGAATAAGAACTAAGTTAACAATTAAAGGATGTTTTGATTTGACACCAATAAAGGGGCAAACATCTTATGTTTGGTAACCTCGCACACTTAACTTCAGGAAATATTCATGAATGGTGATAGTGAAAATAAAAGTCGTATAGTTTTGTCTTCATTCGTGGACTTGCTTAACATGTGATGCTTCATATTTGTTTACGTTTGAGTTGTGCTTGGACATCAATTAAGGTTTTGTTTAAACTTTAATTATTTATAGTAGTAATACAGTAGCAAATGCATTTTTTTAAAGAGGCATTTGGACATATATATGTACATCCAAATGGCTCTATAAAAAAATGCATTAGGCTTAAAAAAATCTAAAATGGCTCTTTGCTGAATAAAGGTTCCCTGCCCCACATCCATGATCAATGACTTCACACATAGCATGTTGCTAACTCTGACACAGGGAATCCACAAAATCATGTAATCCAATTGTGGAATCCACATGAGCAGCCAAGCCAAATCTTTGATTCAACATAGCGCACTGCAGGTTACTCTTGAGTGGAAAATAAAATGAAAAGCGACACAGCAAAATGTATAAACCACATTGCAAGCATAAAAAAATAAAAATAAGCAAGTTGAAATAAATAAAGTGAGGGAGGACAAATGCGCTAGGATTTTTGTAGCCAGATGGTGTGGTTACAGCATCTAACACCAAACAAGCCAACCAGCCAGACCTTGACACTTGAGTAGTGGACCAGAAAGGCAAAATATTAAGGATTTTCAGCGTGTAGATCAGCGCATTTTGAATTATGAACAAAAAATGTGCACATGTGTTATATAGGCATGCGGTATAAGATTCTGACTGTATGATAACCTTGGATAAAAATATCACAGTATTGTGCTCACAACTCTAAAATATGTTCTTTTTAAAATGTCTGGGTAAAAAAACAACATTTTTTTCCCCTTTGAAAACAATATATTGTATTTTTTTGAAAGATTTTAAATATTTTGGAGCTGTAAACATGTCAGGCTAAATAATGAAAATGAATCATTGACTTCTGCTGTCTTCATTAGTTTTAAAAACACTGATTTTTTTACAATTTAAAACGGCATCTTTGGATATCTTTTCTGCTGAAGATACAGTTGTCCTAAAAAAAACAAACAAAAAAAAAGTAAATAAAAAATCTTACACATACAGTTGAAAACAGAAGTGTACATACACTGTATAAAAAGGCACGTAACCATTTTTTAAAAAGTCAGATGTTAATGTGACTAAACTTTCATTTTTAGGTAAGTTTGGATCACCAAATTTGTTTCTGTTCTGCTTAATAGCAGAATAATGAGAGAGACTTTTTTTGAGAAATTGTTATAACTTTTCTTGAAAGTCAAGTTTACATACAATAAGATTATTCCACCTCTGAAAAAGCTCAGATGATGGTGTCGAGGTTTTGGAAGTTTCTGATTGGCTAATTGACAACATTTGAGTTAATTGGGAGCACAACTGTAGAATAGTATTTAAGGAAAACCTCAAACACACTGCTTCCTTGTGTGACAACATGGGGAAATCAACAAGCCAGAATCAACAAATAAAAGTCAGATTACAATTAGCTAAATTACACTGGGAAAAAGACTAATGTCTGGAGACATGTCCTGTGGTCTGATGGAACTAAGATTGAACTGTTTGGCCATAATGACCAGGGATACATTTGGAGGGCAAAGGGAAAGCTTACAAGCCTAGGAACACCATCCCAACTGTGAAGTATGGGGGCGGCAGCATCATGTTGTGGGGCAGTTTTGCTGGAGGAGGGACAGGTCCACTTCACAGCATAGATGGCATCATGAAGATAGAACATTATGTAGAAATACTGAAGCAACATCTCAAGACATCAGCCAGGAAATTAAAACTGGCCACAAATGGGTCTAAGCATACTGCCAAATTAGTTAAAATGTGCTTTAAGGACAGCAGAGTGAATGTTTTGGAGTGGCCATCACAAAGCCCTGAACTTTATCCTATAGAATATTTGAGGGCAGAGTTGAAAAAGCTTGTGCAAGCAAGACAGCCAACAAATCTGACTCAGTTACACCAATTCTGTCTGGAGGAATGAGCCAAAATTTCTTCAAACTATTGTGAGAACCTTGTGGAAGGATACCTAAAACATTTGACCAAAGTTTTACAGTTTAAAAGCAAAGCTAAAAAAAATACCAAGGAAATGTTTGTTAACTTTTGACTGTCTAGAAATTCTCAAAAAAAATTCTCTCATTATTCTGCAAATTAGCAAATGTAAATCATTTACGTAATCCTAACGGACCTAAAATAGTAAACTTTTAGTATGATTTAACACCAGACATTTAAAAAAAAATGGTTATGTTCCTTTTTTAGAATGGATGTAAACTTCTGATTTCAACTGTACCTTAGGAACGGTATTACAGAAAATTTTGGAGGTTCAATAAACTTGACTTTTCCAAACCGCGGTATACCTTGAAAACGGTTATCGTCCCATGCCTAGTGCCATATAATCAAAAACATTTTGACATATTTTAGTTCATGAACTCTTTGGTGTTTTGCTGTGAATTATTTCTGAAGGCCTAATGAATAGTGTGCGTACTCCATGTTCTCCATGTTACAATTGTTTACCAAAGAAGTATCCACATCTTATATATGCATTTTTTGGTCCTCCAGTGGGATGACGTCTCAGCACATGTCCAGTCACACTGCCCCCTGCCCTGCCTCCTGTGACCCGCAAATTTGTCAATCCGTGGGGTCCTGACGTCAACAGGGGCTCATGAGACGCTTCGTGTACTGTAAGGTGGTCCTGACCACCTCTCTGGTGTGGGTGCTAGTGGATGTCTTCCTCTTGCTATACTTCAGTGAGTGCAACAAATGTGATAACCGGAAGGACCATTCACTCCTGCCTGCGCTCAGAGGTCAGTCAAATCATTTAAATGAAATTATTTTAGCCTAATACTGTCCAGGACATTGCTTTATGTAGTAATTTATTTTTTATGGTTGAGATACCTTTACATTTGCACACATTTGTACAACAGAAAGCCAGATTCAATATGCATTCACCAGTCACTTTATTAGGTACACCTTCTAGTACCGGGTTGGACCCCCTTTTGCCTTCAGAGCTGCCTTAATCCTTCGTGGCATAGATTCAACAAGGTACTGGAATATTCATCAGAGATTTTGGTGCATATTGACATGATAGCATCATGCAGTTGCTGCAGATTTGTCGGCTGCACATCCATGTGCCAATTTTCTGTTCCACCACATCCCAAAGGTGCTCTATTGGATTGAGATCTGGTGACTGTGGAGGCCATTTGTGTACAGTAAACTCTTTGTCATGTTCAAGAAACCCATCTGAGATAATTCGAGCTTTATGACATGACTTGTTTTCCTGCTGGAAGTAGCCATCAGAAGATGGGTGCACTGTGGTCACAAAGGGATGGACATGGTCAGCGACAATACTCAAGTAGGCTGTGGCGTTGACACGATTCTCCTCTGGCATCAACAAGGCATTTGCACCCACAGAACTGCTGCTCACTTGACAGTTTCTCTTTCTGACATTTCTCTGTAAACCCTAGAGATGGTTGTGGATGAAAATCCCAGTGGATCAGCTGTTTCTGAAATACTCAGATCATTTAAAGGGCACCTAGGTTACCCCATTTTTTCAGATTTAATATCTTTTGCGTCTCTAGAATGTGTATGTGAAGTGTCAGCTCAAAACACCCATCAGATTTTTCATTATACCTTTTACAAGATGCTTTTTTATACACATTTCCAGCAGGAAATGATTTTGTCATACTGCGTCTTTAAGCCGAGTTCTGCGAGCCTACTGTTTCTACTTGCCTTCCCGCATGCTTTAATCTTCTCCCTCGGCTGCGTCAGACAATAGAGAGACTTAAAGGAAGAAGGTCTCGCGTAGCGTTTGTGAGAAATACTACAGTAAGAACTAACCTTTACTAATCAGAATTTGTTGAGAAGTTGCATTGATGAGTCACACACAATATTGTTACAAAGTTCAGGCGCGCGCGCACACACACACACACACACACACACACAGAGATACACACGCACACCGCAGCTGAAACACACACAAACCTAAATTGTGGAATGCTTACCCCATAAACATCAGGAACGCCAGTTCCCTGGACTGTTTTATAAAGCTTCTTAAAGCTAATCTTTTTATTATTGCTTACAACTTATGAGGCTTTCTTTTAATATGTATATTTTTATCATTATTATCATTCTTATTTTTTTGTGTATTTCATGTTCTTCTGTGTTTTGATGCTCTTGTTAGCGCTTTGAGTCTGAGAAAAGCGCGATATAATTAAATTTATTATTAATATTATTATTGTTACTACTCGGTTTGAACTGCAGCAGATCTCCTTGACCATGTCTGCATGCCTAAATGCATTGAGTTGCTGCCATGTGATTGGCTGATTAGAAATTTGCATACACGAGCATATAGACAGGTGTGCCTAATAAAGTGGTTCATAAATGGTTGATCTTAAAGCTGCGGTCACACTGGGCTTTTCCTCCCATAGACTTCCATTCATACACACGCGAATGCGTCAGACCGGAAACGCAGGATCATGCGTCAAGTTTGCAGTTTGTAAGTTTGTAATCGCTTTACTTGAATGCGTGAGACCGACCGAGGATCAAAACATGACCTCTCTGGACAGAAATTTAAAACATGGAGCAATCGCTCACTTTTTAAATGTCTAATCATGCTGTTTAATCCCGCCCCTTTTCGTAGCTCCGCACGACAGAATTTCGCAGACACAAATTCTAGTGTGACCGCAGCTTTATTGTTCTTTGGAATCTGTTGTCATACATTTCATTTACATATATTTTTTATATGAATTTTTTTTTACCCTTTTCACATAGATGTCAGATGCTGTAGAACAGGGGTGCTCAACCCTGTTCCTGGAGATCTACCTTCCTGCAGATTTCAGTTGCTACTTATATCTAACACACCTGAACCAATTTATTAGGACCTGAACACCACATGATAATTACAGGCAGGTGTGTTTGATATGGGTAGCAACTGAAATCTGCAGGAAGGTAGATCTCCAGGAACAGGATTGAGCACCCCTGCTGTAAGACTTAAAATGTCTTAAATCTCAAAAACTTAAATGGAATCCTTAACAAGTCTTAAATATACTTAAATATAATATGTTGTAGGCCTTAAACAGTTTTTTTTTTTTTTAAACAGGCCTTAAGTTTCCTTGTTCATGTATAGCTACCCAATCAAGCCAACACCCATCCAAGAAATACTGTGAATAATACAACTTTTAACTTTTTTTTTTCAAGAGTGTACTTTTTGATAGTTTGATGGGGTAAATAAAAATCTTTTCCAACTAGGCCATTCAAAAAAACTCCTTGGCGTTTAGCCCTGTATGAGTCTTATGAGTCTTCATTCGTAATGGTCTTAAAAATGTCTAAGGGTGCTATCACACCTAGACTTTTGTTTTCGGGACCTGTCTCGTTTGTCCAGACATGCTCGTTCGCGCGGTTCGTTTGGCATATGTGAATCCAGCAATCGCGCTCTGATCCGCACCAAAACATAGCTAGCTTAATAGATAGCTTAAATGAGGTGCTCTCGGCTGGATTGAAACGAGCTCTGGAGCAGATCGATTGTAGTGAGAAAGCGATACGATCCGAGGCCGGCTATATCACAGTGTTTTATGGATATGTAATAGGCATACGGCTATATGAAGAGAGAATTATGAGTAGGGCGGGAGGTCATTCCAGACATCTCAAGTCTCCCAAAAGTTTCGGGAGTCTCCCGCAAATGCACAGACACTCCCGGATACCCGCAAACGAGTGATAATCTCCCAGTAATTGCGCGTCTCCATCCCCGTCCTCAAATACTTTGAGCACCCTTCTCACCCCTCCTCACGCATCCCTCCTCGCTCTTCAGACACGTCGCGTGCACCCTGTCAAACACCACCAAACCACCAACCTTCGACTGCTGAGCGGGGCTCTGCAAAATAAACTGTAAAAATCTGACCAATGTGAGGAGAGTTTACTCACATGTGACTTGTTTTAGCTCTTTAGGTCCGTTTAGAAACTTTGCCGTGTGAAAGCGAACCGCACCAAGAACAAAAAGCAACAATGTAACAATTTTAATCCCCGTTTCAGGACAAATAAATCGATTCACAGGTGTGAAAGCACCCTTAAAGTCTTAAATTTTACTTGCTGAACCCTCTGTAGAACACTTAGAATATAAGCAACTATATATAATTTTATTTATACTTTTCAGTGATTTTTGTTAATCAAAAATGTCTTATATTCTCTACATTTGTCATAGACATATATTTTACACGGGAAAATGTATTTTATTTACACTAAAAAGCATTGATTTGGCAATTAAGCCACTTTTAGTTTCTGTTTCCTTTTCAATGTTAAAATCTGTAGAATTGTGCTCACCAGCTGCTCATTTCTTACTGTTTAATCCCGACACGATCAGATCCTTGTCCTCGCTTCAATGATCTGCCTGGTAAACAGGTTTAACTTGTACTTTAAGCTGCTTTCGGGTTTAGACAACCTGAAACAACAACTACATCAAATGCCTGGTTATTAATTTCCGTTTCTATAGCCTGCTTGTTTCCTGTAATGAAGTGGACAAGCAGAAAGCCCGCGTCTGTCTGAAATACAACCTGCATCCATTTATTCAGGATTTAATAATGGCAGGAAAGCTATTAGGGTATTAAGCAGTCAGATGAGGTCTAAGCAGCCACTGTGCTGAAAGAGCAGGGCTTAGAAGCACCGCCGTCTGTCGGCCATTTGCGCTAGATTGGTTTTTCATAAGGTCGGGCCAGTTTGGAGATCTGCTCTTATTGAGGCCGTCACCGGTGATTAGCTCAGCCCTGAGGGCAAGAGGGGGTTATCTGAAGGTTAAAGATTTTGCACAAAACAAGTTCAGTTTCTGGAATTTTTAACATTGAGGTGTAGATAGAATTATCTGCGTGAATTTTTGGATTCTTTTTCAAATATTTTTTGTATTTTTAATAGTAATTTTTAATAGACCATAGACATTTCACAGTGTTTTCTATGTCTTTTTGTCTTCTGGAGAAAGTCTTACACTGGCAACGCTTTTTATAGTCAGCTAAATGTCTGTTTAGCAGCAGTATCAACATATATTAAGCAGACAGTCTACTAATACTCAATTGGACCATTAATTTAAATGCTGGTTGCTGGGATCCAGTGATTTCTATATTTTATTCCTACTTGTTACTGAGAGATACAAGTCGTGCACAGTGGCCAGAGGGATTTCAAACCAGTCTTCTTGCAGAATAGTGGCCAGAGGCCTCGTGTACGAAGACTTGCGTGGAAATCATACTAAAACATTGCGTACGCACAAAGCTGTAAATGTGCGTACGCATAAAAAAATTCAGATGTATGCGTACGTTGAATCTCCTGCATATTCTTTTGTACATCCGAATGAACGTGAAGCTGAGCGCAACATGCACGAGCGCAAAACCCCTCCCTGCCTCCTCCCCCGTATGAATATGCTAATGACTCTACTTTGAGAAAAACCCAACGAAAAAGCAACGGCAAAAGCAAGCCAAAAGAGAAACTTTGAACAGAATGTGAATTGGAGGTGCTGCTTTCGGAGGTAGACCGGAGAAAAGCGGTGTTATTTGCAAGTTTGTTCTCCGGAATTAACAACAAAAGAAAAAAAATAGAGTGGGAGAGTTTAGCTGATGCGGCTAACACAGTTGGGTCTGAACATCGCACTGAGTGAATTAAAAAAGTAATAGTGTGATTTATAGGAGTAAAATGTTACAGCACTCTTAACAGTCTCAGTGGCGCAGCTCGTTAAACGCATGTCAACATGTTTTGACACGTTCGAACATGAATTCGGTTCGAATCCAGCGTCTGATGAACTCTTTCTTCTTTTTTTCCCCTGCTACATATCAGATTTTGCCAACTATTTATCACTAGAAAGACATGTAGGAATCATTAATAAGTTTATGCATAATATTTTATTTGCACATTTATTGAATGGAAATGTTTCTGATTCACGCATGCAAATTCATCTTCAGATAGTGTCTTTATAGCAATGTGCGTGCAGTAGATCGCTCAGATTACATTGGGAAAACAGGCCACCGCTGCAAATTGTGCTTTAATGTTTAGCTGGTCAACTGTATGGTATGGAAATCTTATATACCTGCTAGATGAACCCGTCTCATACAGCTGCCATTGCAAGGCTCAGACACTTCGTAGAGTGCAATTTAACAAAACTGCCTCTAGGAGTCGCCAATGGAAATAAAACAGACACGCACAAAAAATGTGCGTACGCCAGCCATAAAGTTGCGTGGAGCTGCGCACATTCCCACATTCAGTTCATTGTCAGTAAATCCAAACGTGAGCGATTCTGAGCGAGAAACCTGGCGTACGCAAAGTTTTTGTGCGCACACAGCGTTGATGCATGAGGCCCCAGGTCAGTAAGCGATGCTGGTGGAGGAAAGTGTTTCCTGACTTGCTCCTTCAAAACACCTCAAAGTGGCTCAAAAATATTTCGATCTGGTGACTGTGCAGGCCATGGAAGATATTCAACTTGTGAAAAAGATGTTCAACACACTGCATGGAAGGTAATTGTCAAAAACCCATAATAGAGGCTGTTTAAAAATGTACTTTTTAATGTGTTTCTTTATTCTAAAACACATATAAACCATATAACCGTTTCAAAACTTTTGAAAGTTTTCTTTTCCTACTATTTATAAATACTCATGGTTGATTTTGTGGTCCAGAATAACAAATCTTGTTTAAGGAGAAGTATTAAATCAACATTTTCAAGTCTGTGCATAAAGACACAATGGTTATGTGTTTGTTAACATGTTAAAAAATGAATAACCGCAGTAAATATATGATACTACAAACAGCTCATTAAAAAGAGCACAGAGAACACTTTAAATATGGATATTATTCCTAAATAAACACTGCTGGGATCAATGCAGCAATGCAGTGGAGAATAGTTTTCCTGTCTTAATTGGTGCATCGGATATAAATCACCCTCTTAGATTGATGATGCAACAGAGGTTTAAAGTCTTATAAAAACCTAAGACAAAGTGCTCCGTGGACATCAATTATTTAATGGTCTTTCAAATCGTTATGTACAACTTCAGAAAATCTCTTTAACTGGGTTTGCCTCTGTTCCAAGTAAAACGCCTGCATTGGCTGCATCCTGGCTGAGATGGACTTAATTACCACCATTCCTAACTTTCTTCTGTCATTTCTGTTATTCATTCATTCATCATTCATTTTCTTGTCGGCTTAGTTCCTTTATTAATCCGGGGTCGCCACAGCAGAATGAACCGCCAACTTATCCAGCAAGTTTTTACGCAGCGGATGCTCTTCCAGCCGCAACCCATCTCTGGGAAACATCCACACACACATTCACACACACACTCATACACTACGGAGAATTTAGCCTACCCAATTCACCTGTACCGCATGTCTTTGGACTGTGGGGGAAACCGGAGCACCCGAAGGAAACCCACGCGAAGGCAGGGAGAACATGCAAACTCCACAAAGAAACACCAACTGAGCCGAGGTTCGAACCAGCGACCTTCTTGCTGTGAAGCGACAGCAATACCTACTGCGCCACTGCCTCGCCCTCATTTCTGTTTGTTGGATTTTATATTATCTGTTGTTTTGATTAGGTGTTCACTCTAGTGCTGAACCCCTATTGCGGTTGTTAGTGTAAAGTAGAGCTGAATAATATATTGCTTTAGCATCAATATCGCAACGTACACATCCGTAATTGTCACATTGTAGCATGTGCAATATCCAGTTGTGATTATAGTTCAACAATAGTTTGTCGTTGCAAAGTTTATCCATAATGTAGTGAAGATTTATGATTTGCATGTTTTTAGACCTGTGATTATTATTAAGCATTTCATAGAGCTTTCGTATTTGGTTAGTATGTAGAATGTTATGTGGAATAATCCTAATCGAATTAAAATCATGAATTATTTCTCCCAAAAACAGCTATTCAAGTCATCTGGTGAAATAGTATTTATCGCAAAATTTTAAGCAGAAAAACAAAACATTGCAATATTAATGTTTTCCAATATCATGCAGCCCTAGAGCTGCACGATTCTGGCTAAAATGAGAATCGCGATTTTTTTTTTTTTTTTTTTTTTTTTTTTTTTTTTTTTGCTTAAAATAAAGATCACGATTTTCTCACGATTCTGTAGATGTAAAATAAAGGTATGGTAAAAACAAACATATGGCACAACATCGATATTAATATTATGTGTAGGTCTACTGGCCTCTATAAATAATTATATTCTACTTATAATAATTCTGATGTTGAATTATTATGTTTGAGATATATGCTTGCATGTAAAATCTGACATTTGCCATTATGAGATTATATTCAACAATATATAGGCTAGAGTAGTTATACTAACATTGTAAACATTTATTTTCACGTACAACTGTGGGTTCGCTATGAAAGAAAAAACATATCAAATGCTTGTCGTAATCATAACACTAAAATGCGATATGATCATTTAAATAAGTGCACACTTTCGGTTTCATTCTGACTGCTAAGTGCTTGTTCATACTTCGCGCGCGGCTCCCAACCAATCACTCTGTGCCACAAACTGAATATGATTTACAACTGTATTACCTGTTACTCGCAACATATGCAGGTTCTGTTTACTAAAGTAGACCCGCGCGCGTCTATTATTAAGTAGAGCGCGCGCGCCGCCCTCTCTGTGATAACAGCTCACGTCACGTGTGATTTCCTGGCCGCGAAAGCATCATTATATGAAGACAAAAATGACATTTTAAGGTGAATTATACCTTATAAATTCAGTATGTGACTCATTCAACATCATTTGAAGGTGTCAACGTCACTGAGCAACGTGTGCGAAACAATGAAAAGACTCGTGCAGCCGCCTTTTCTTCTCTCCTGAACTTGAAAATATGATTAGCAGAATCATAGAAATGCTGAATTAAGATCGTCTAGGGAGTCGAATCGAGATCGCGATCTTTTAACGATTAATTGTGCAGCTCTATGCAGCCCTATTCCAAAGATCACCTTACTGCCCCAAAAGTTATCAGGCAGACCAAACTGTAAGACAGCATGTACACAGAACAGTGTCACTTGTGGGCTGGCCATCAAATCACAGTGGAGGAGCCACCCCTCTATACCATGCAATCGTCACCACCACCTTACCTACTTGTAAGGACAACTGACAAAAAAAAGCGACTTTTTTTGAACAACGATTGCATTTCTGTAGAAAATAGTCTTTTCAGTCTTTCATCAGAAGATTTTAGTGGCTGAACAACACCCATTTGTAACAACATCTAACATTACATCAGCTTTGCGTGAAGCTAAAACAGTTTTAAAACAGAACATTACCTGTCTAAGAGAAATCCTTCAGACATTGTGTCATCCTTTCTCCAGCGTGCAAAGGTAACTCCAATATTGATTCAAGTTTTTAAAAAGTTTTGATTCAGCAGGTTTTTACCGATCGTGAGCGTGCTCTCTTTCGTGAACACGCGGCAGTCAGCGGAGCTGTGTACAAACGGCTGCGCAGTTGTTCAAATCTGCATTTGCTGACAGACAGTTTGGGCTACTTATCGGAATTATGAGAGATGTCAGTCCGACTCTATTTAATTGGTTGAACATTTTTTTAGTTTTATGCCTTACCCAAGATATAAAAATACTTTTAGATCACTTACTTTAATCAGTACTATTAGACTGTGAAGAGACTTTCAACCAGCACAACAAAAAATGCTTCTAAAGACAATCACCTACTGCACCTTTAAGTCTGAGAGCCCTATCATACACCCAGCGCATAAGACTTACTTGGCGTGATTTGGTGCTATTTTCAGACCAGCACAACCCTCATTCTCACATTTTGCACCACGTTGTTTTGAACCCATTTGCTCCACTTTGTGGACTCATTCGTGTGCTGGTCTAAAAAGGAGTTGTTAAGGTGCATTGCTATTTTGAGGAACTGAAATAGACTGTGTCATTGACCAACTGAAAGCTGCTCTAAAGTCTTGCACAGAGTTATTAACGTTAACGTTAGTTATGCGCCTATGCAGGTCCAAATGCTTACACATTGCTTAATATACACAGGATGTACAGCAATATACAGCTATCTTTACATAAAAAATAAAGGATTAAAATGTTACAAAAATTATTATTTACTTCATAAATATTAAAAACGCGGACTTCATGCCTTCATGTTGGGGAGTTTTTTTTAGTTTCTTCATGACAATTTGCATTTGTATAATGTTGTTAACATAATTAGCAGTTTTATTTATTATATGCATATTTATATTTGCATTAATAAAACCAACTATTTCTCCACCTGTCAGGTTTTGGAGACCTATGTATCACCAAATGGGGCATGAAAATAGGGTGTGTGTTTTGATATAACTTCCAAACACACTTTATTAATATTGTTCATTTATTCATTTGCTAGAAATTAGAACTGAATTTAGAACTAGTTTTGAAAAAAAAAAATTGCGATTTAAACTAAATTAAATATGTAGGCTAATGGATGTCTTTTGTAGAGTGTGTACAACACCGCTTCCTCATCCACGAAAGTAAAGGAGTAAAGAGTGAAAGTGAAGAGGCTGAATGGAGGAGGCTTGTTCTTTATCCTCATGCTGCAGATGGTCTGTTTAACCATTTTCTCGCCAATGAAGCGCTCAGTTTTTCCACTTTAGACTTTGCGCTTGGATCAATAAAATAGTGAATAGCCCTAAATAATAAAATATATATAAAAAAGTGACATTTCCTTCAGGTTTGACACAGGACGATTAATATGCGCCTGGGGACACATTTACAAAAATCACAATACACTGTGAAGAGAGTTAAAACTGAAAAATAAACAGGGGGGCTAATCATTCTGACTTCAACTGTGTGTGTGTGTGTATATATATATATATATATATATATATATATATATATATATATATATATATATATATATATATATATATATATATATATATATATATATATATACATATATATTAGCAATATCATTGTGTGCACAGGCTTAGTGCCCTAGTGCCCCACCAGTGACAATATACAGCCATATCACACTGCTATATGTGTATATAAAAAAGAAAATCAATCACAGAGAGTTTAAAAATCCTTTTGTACGAGGAACTACTTTCTTCCGCCAATAATTCACATCTGTAGCTGACGTTAGATCAGCAGAAACTCTAGTTATTTGCAATTAGGAAATATCAAGGGTTATTGAGGATCTAATCATCTCTGACGATAACTGCACAAATAAAGCAATGTAGCACAGCTCCTTAACATCCCTCGTCAACCTTCAAGGTATTTCAAAGCACTATATTGAAGGACTTGATATATCCTCATCCCCTGCTGTCTTACTTAGCTGCCTAATTCAAAAATAGCATCTATTTGGGCACAAGGACAGCCTATAATATCATGTCATTGAAATTAAACTGGATCCACTGTCCAATTATGGACACTACTGCTCTGTTCCAAAATCTAGTGACCTGCCACCATACGCAGTATTTTAATGCGCCATAACCAAACTTGATGTGAAAGATTTTATGAAAAGACTCAATTGCAAAGAAGTTATTTCTGTAGCCTTTAAGAAAAGTTAATGTCTTGTAAATGTTCATATATAAATGTTCATATACCGTTGAAGTCAGAATTATTAGCCCCCCTTTAAATTATTATTTTTTTTTATATTTCCCAAATGATGTTTAACAGAGCAAGGAAATTTTCACAGTATGTCTGATAATATTTTTTCTTCTGGAGAAAGTCTTATTTGTTTAATTCCGGCTAAAATAAAAGCTGTTTTTAATTTTTTAAACACCATTTTAAGGGCAAAATTATTAGCCCCTTTAAGCTATTTTTTTCCGATCTACAGTCTACAGAACAAACCATCATTATACAATAACTTGCCTATTTAACCTTACCTGCCTAGTTAACCTAATTAACCTAGTTAAGCCTTTAAATGTAACTTTAAGCTTTATAGAAGTGTCTTTGGGTGTTGGGCGGCTTATAATTCAGGGGGCTAATAATTTTGCCGATTTTTACGACGAATTCTGACTGTATGTGACAAATTAAAGCATAGTTAATAGTGAAACTGGTTGGACGGATGCGGTGGGAGGGATGAGAAGGGTGCGCAACGTATTTAAGGACTGGGAGGGAAAAGCGCAATTTCCGGGAGATTATTGTTTGCGGGCACCTAGGAGTCTCTGCATTTGCGAATATTCCGGGAGACTTGGGATGTCTGGAATGACTTCCCGCCCTACTCATAATTCTCTCTTCATATAGCCGTATGCCTATTACATATCCATAATACACTGTGATATAACCGGGCTCGAATCGTATCGCTTTCTCACTACAATTGATCCGCTCCAGAGTTCGTTTCAATCGAGCCGAGACCACCTCGTTCCGGCGATCTCAGAGCGTTTGATTTGGTGCGGATCCGAGCGCGATTGGTGGTTTCACATATGCCAAACGAACCGCGCTAACTGGGCAAACGAGACAGGTTCCGAAACAAAGGTCTAGGTGTAAAAGCACCCTAAATCAACAAACTATGTTTGTAACAATGAAACTTGTGATGTTAGTTTGCTACTAATGGTTTCGGAAATGCATCCCACAATGTAACATTTAAGGTGAAGGTCCTTGCCATTGGTTTTGTACAACAATTGAAATGGTACCACAGAGGGGCGAGTTCTGTCAGGCACATAAGCCTGAATCAGTCATTGGCAGCAAGTGTGGATGAATGAATAAAATCATTATAAATGATTGAATATTGCATTGAAATGAATACAGTTTCAATTATGAATATAGTACTCCTATTTGAGCACACCTGCAAGCAATAATAATCACATAACTTAATTATTAAATTTAAAATTTACACTTTGTTTTTAAAGTTTTAACTTTGAAAATGACACCGTGCCTGTCCCAAATAGCATATTTTTGCTCCTGTTGAGCATCTGAAATGTTTTCCTCAATAAAATGTGTAGTATATATCTTTGCTGTATGTGCCTCATGATGAAATCGGAATGCTGAACATATTGAACTGAAAGTGAAAGGTTGATTTGCTTGATGTCTTAGAAATCTCTTTTTGATAAAACTGTGTTGAGACAAATTCAAGGGCAAAAAAGTCTGCATTGACAGATCCTATAACATGGATCAATGATTCAGAACACTGCTGCCAGTTTAGATGGGTCTTAGCTGCACTGGAGGCACTGAAAGGCTGCTTTGTGTTCATAACTGCAATGCACTATAGTATATCAATCAGTCATGTGTAGCTGTAGTATTATCATGTCTACATTACATCTATATGCATATATACCTTTAATATAACATTTTTCCTCAAATGACATAAACAGTTGAAGTCTTATTAGGTAGCTTGAATTATTAGCTTCCTGTATACAAGTAGTGACTTCCAAATTTACTTTCACTTGTGTTTCATTGCAGACAATATGAACACATTGGGCTCTATTTTGACGGTCCATGCGCAGAGCGCAAAACGCAGGGTGCAAACGCTTTCAGGGCGTGTCAGAACGCATTTTTGCTAATTTACAGACGGGAAAATGCGCTTCGCGCCAAGGCGCATGGTCTAAAAGGGTTGAGTTTATTTTCTTAATGAGTTATAGGTGTGTATTGAGAATAAACCAATCAGAGTTTCATCTCCCATTCCCTTTAAGAGCCAGCTGCATCGCACCAAGAGCGCATTCGCTATTTACAGGACGCAAAGTAAGTCTAAGTAGAAAAAATGAGCATTTCACAAGCAAACAGTTAACAGTTTTTTTAACAGAAAACTGTTAAACAGAGCATCTACTGCGTGAGAATGAGAGATAATGGAACTAATTTCACATTCGCTCTTGGATAGGGAAACCTTTACACACAGACATCAATTAGTCTATAAATAATTAATTTTGTTTGTTAAGCGCAAAAGATTTGTTTGAAAACTATTTCTAAATTCAGTTCTAATTTCCAGCCAACGAATACATGACCAATAATGACCAAGTGTGCTCAAAATACTGAGTTATTTCCAAATACACCTGCCATGCCCCATATGATCTAAACCTGAAAGGTGGGCAAATCTAAGCTTGTTTTTAATAAAACAAATATAAATATGGATATAATAAATAATACTGCTAATAATAATAACATTATGCAAAAGCAAATTGTTATGAATGAACTGAAAAAGCCTCCCGAGATGAAGAAGACAGAAAAGCAGTGATTTTTCATATTTATGTAGGCTAGAAAATAATGTTTTGTAATATTTTAATCCTTTATATTAATATCCTATATCTATTCTTATTATATCCTATATATATATCCTTAATATTTAAATTTTTTCATATGTAAAGATATTTGCCTATTGCTCTCTTGTGCGTATTAAGCAGTGCGTAAGCGAGTCGCAACTCTGCGCCGGAGTTTAGACCGGGCTAGTTTTGGTCTAATGAAAAATCTATTATAGTTTCTCAAAATAGCAACGCGCCAGCGGTCCGCCTCAGAACGCCTTCCTTTAGAGACCAGAACGCCTATGGCCGCACAAATGAGCGCTAATGCATTTGCTATTAAAAAAGCGTAGCGCAACGCCTCAAAACGACTCTTGCGCCAAGCTAAAACTACCAAAAGACTATTGCGCCGCGTCTTGCGCCACACTGCGCCGGGTGTATGATAGGGCCCGAAATGTTTCATGTTTCGTCTGGTCAATTTCATTGCATTTGTTAATGCACATCCTTTCCTGTCATTCAGACCTGCAACAAATTCCAAAAAAGTTGTGACAGGATTAGTTTAGGGCTAGTCATCAGGTAAATTATGTTAAATAATGATAAGTGATTTGAAACAGGTGATGTCAACAGGTAATAGTAAATATGATTCGGTACAAAAGTGACATCCAAGAAAGGTCTAGTCCTTTAGGAGCAAAGATGGGCTGAGGATCGCCAGTTTGCCAATAAATACATCAGAAAATTATTGAAGCGTTTAAGAACAATTTATCTTAAAGAAAGAGAGAAAAATATTTGGATATTTCACCTTCAACCGTGAAAAACATCATTAAAAGATTCAAGGAATCTGGAGAAATTACAGTGCATAAAGGACAAAGGTGCAAACCTAAGCTAAACAACTGTGATCTCTGATCACTCAGGCGGCTTTGCATCAAGAATCCTCATTAATCTATAAGCAATATCACCACATAGAATCAGGACTACTGCAGCAAACCTTTGTCATGTACCACAAGACATATTTACATCCACAAATGCCAGTTAAAACTATACAGCACAAAAGGAAGCCCTATGTTAACAGTGTCCAGAAGCGTGGTCGACTTCTCTGGGCTCGGAGTTTTCTGGGATGAACCATCACACAGTGGTCCTGTGTGCTTAGGGCGAAAGAATTAAAGGATCATCCAGACTGTTACCAAGTCCAAAAGCTAGGGTCTGGGTATGGGGTTGTGTCCTTTGGCGAATGTAAATTGCACTTCTGTCATGGCTGAAATGTACATAGAGAGCACAATTTTGGACCACAATATGCTGCCTTCTTTCCCAGGGTAGCGCATGTATATTTCAACAAGACAATGCAAAACTCAATTCTGCACAGATTACAAAGTCCTGGCTGTGGAGGAAGAGGATACAGGTACTTGACTGGCCTGCCCGCAGTCCTGACGTGTCTTCAATAGAGAATGTGTGGAGCATTTTGAAGCTCAAAATGCGACAACAAAGACAGCATGCTGTCTCACCTTGAGACTTTTTTGCAGGAAGAATGGGCAAAACTACAGCTGAAAGACTTCATCACTTGGTGTTTTCAGTCTCTAAACATCTTTTAAGTGTTGTGAAAAGGAATGAATTTGCTGTAATTGTTTTGAATTACTCTGCTTATACATCCATTACACTTTATTCCACAATTAAACCTTCCCATATACAGTGCACGCAGAGAGTATTCATTGCGCTTTACTTTTTCCACATTTTTTATGTTACAGCCTTGTTCCAAAATGGATTAAATTCATTTATTTCCTTAAAATGTGGAAAAGCGCTACGAATACTTTCTAGATGCACAGTGTACACACACACACACACACACACACACACACACACACACACACACACACACACACACACACACACACACACTACTGACTGCCACTCTGCTTTCTGTGTTCTTCCAGCTGTGATGTCACGTGCCCATGAGGCTCCAGGTGAAATGGGGAAGGCTGTGGTGATTCCCAAAGAAGAGCAGGACAAGATGAAAGAACTCTTTAAAATCAATCAGTTCAACCTGATGGCCAGTGACATGATCGCGCTTAACAGGAGTCTGCCAGATGTCAGGCTGGATGGGTGAGTGTGTGTGGTTGCACTGACTAATGGCCCGTTTCCACTGACTGGTACAGTACGGTATGGGTGGGTATAGGTCTTGCGTTTCCATTGCCTAATGGCCCATTTTCGCTGAGTGGTATGGTACAGAACGTTTCTCTTTTATGGCCATTTCCACTGTCAAAAGGCGTACGGAACCGAACTGTACCGTACCACTTTTCGGCACCCTTCCGAAAGGGTACCAAACACAAGAAAGGGTACCAAAAGGTGGAGCTACACGAGCAGCTGTATGCTGATTGGCTACAGAGATATGTCACAAGCTTGAATGAAAACAAAGGAACCGCCATGTTTTAAATACACAGACGAGACATTACACCGTAATATCATATGCATATAATAACGGGCCATGGATGACCAGAGCTCAAACAAACCTTGTCGTTGTCTTGATGTACAGCCACAAAGCCAAGAAGAACAGAATCTGCCATGTCCTGTTGTTGTTTTACGAGGCCGTCTAAAAGTGCGAGCAGTTTTCACTTTCTCCAGTGGAGAAACAACCGTAGCGGTAGCGAAATGTTCTTAGAATGGTTTGGCACGATAAAGGAGAAGCAGCTCTGGTTTCTAGACATATCAGCCAAGAAAATGGCCACTTTTCATTTTTCCTCATTACACATTGTAACTGCCAAAGAGTTGAATTTTTATTGTTTTGAAATTATTAAAATGTTTTTAATACAAAAAATATATTGTAGACAATTAGCATAGCACAGTGAGCATAAAAAAACTGTTAAAGCAAAATATAGGAATAGAGAATACATTAATAATCATACAGGGCAAGCTAGCCTGTTAAACCAAAGAGTAAATGAGGGACGTATACTAAAACATATCATAAAAAAATTGGAATATACACCAATATTGTAATAAACTATACATGTACTGAACTTTACATAAAGGTAGAAGAGTCCAGCTTTAAATAGGAAAATTATCAAAAGTCTTTCATTTTATAATTTTTTTTTTGAAAGTGAGATGCTAATGGTCTAATCCGATTCAATGATTTATGCTAAGCTAAGCTTAAGGTGCTCCTGCCAGACCTGGAGGTCAACTGAATAGACTAAAAATGGTAAAACTTCCATGTTTAATTTAAGTGGAGTTGCAAAATTAGCAAAAAAAAAAAAAAAAAAAGTGGTGTGTTCTTTTAAATGCTTCAGAAAACTGCACAATACTCTTTCTCAAAGAAAACGTCAGTCTGTGCAAATCAAGTTGGGGTAAGTTTAGATACATATGTCTCCTAAAGCAATACCAATGGTATAATGTAATCCTGTAAAATAACCCATCAGCAGCCCATCTTGTTTTGCCTATTCACTCTTGCCTACAGCAAAAATCTCCAATGAGTTGCTGTTGGGTGGTATGCATAGATAGATTCTGTCGGCCGTCATCTGTAGTCTGCTTCCAGTTTGTGCCCTTTTGCCCCGTCTTGTCTGTGCAAACAAAGAGAAGCAGAACTATAAACCGTCAACTGCTGCTCATTTATTTATCTCCATCTCTTTTTGTTCCCTCACTCACTTTCTTTTTTCAGCTCACCCCAGTGCAGATTTCTGCTTTATTTAGGATCTCTTGGTGACACTTGACTGCTAGTACTGTACTTTAGTTACATTTATGGTAGAAAAATACTTGAAATTTATGGTAGAAAAATACTTGATAGTCGCAAAATACACTCTGCAGTCTGGTATAAAAAGTACATAATGCTAAATTAACCTGTAATTGTCATTGCATTTACAAATTTTTAGCTTTTCTATTGATTTGAAGTGCTCATGTTATCCTCAATTTTTAAAAATCCTTTGTAATGTAAATTGTAGATGTACCTTTATACACGCACTTTAAGGAAGAGAATGGCACAGTTTACCAAAACATGGAAAATCACAGTAAAGGTGTATGTTTTTCACACTTTAATATTTCAGATCATCAAACAAATTTTTATATTAGTCAAATATAACACAAGTAAATGCTTCATACACACTTTAAAGCAGGGGTCACCAATCCTGGTCCTTGGGGGCCGGTGTCCCTGCAGGGTTTAGCTCCATCTTGCCTCAACACACCTGCCTGGATGTTTCAAGTATACCTAGCAAGACCTTGATTAGCTTGTTCAGGTGTGTTTGATTAGGGTTGGAGCTAAGATCTGCAGAACACCGGCCCTCCAGGAACAAGTTTGGTGACCATAGCTTTAAAGGGTCACGAAATACCAAAACTCACTTTTTGAGCTGTTGACAGTTGTATATGTGTCTCACACTGCTAAAAACACTATTAGAACACATATATCTCACCAAAAAGTGAAAATTGGTTGTTTTTGCGTTATTTCGAACAAATTCGTACTTCCGGTTTGAAATGAATTTTTGAAGCTGCGTCGCGGCCATGAGATCTTAGCATGTAATCCAGCATGTAGACTTGACGTCTGTACCTGAGAGTACCGTATAACGTCTCTGAGTGTGCTGCATTGATTCATGAGAATGGTTCAAATTATGCTCTGTTGTGTATGTGCTGCAACTTCATTAATATGCATGCTAGCTTTCTTAGACTGTACCTGAAACAGTGTTCAATCGGCAGAGAGACAACACATCAAGTTGCCAAAAGGAGTGGGAAAAGAATAAGAATTGTTTGGAGATGCGGGTCGTCAGTGTTGCTTTTATAATGTGCTGCAGTGAAGGTTTTGTTTTCATTTTCTCTCTATGAGAGCGCAGCTGTACTCACATGTGGATCAGTGCTCGCACATGCGGCAGAAATACGATTGTACAGAACATTTTTTACTCGAGAGGTTTTCTCATCTGGAAATGATGAAATCTGGATTTGCTGCTCGTCTCCTTTAAAAAAAGACGCAGCTCCAGTATGTTGATTGTCCTGTCTACAGATTTGGCAATTGTGTGCAATCAGTGCCCTTTCTTTGTTCATTCAGATGGCAAAGTCATAGTTCCTATCCTCAGCAGTATTGATAAATAACTTACAAAATGATTTCTAAGTTACTTAGTTTACAATAACATCACTACAATATTATGGACAGAAAGATCCGCTGTAAATGCTGCTCTCTGTGTGTAAACACGTGAACACTGTAAGCAAACTATTACCGACCGTCGTGTTTAATTTTCGCCGCATTTAGTGACAGGATAGTCCACACACACACAGCTTTCTGACCTACTGAGTGCATCTGAGTTACCGAGAAATGCAGAAGTTTTTTTCTCTTTTATGACGTGCGGTGTCAAACATTTCACCGTCATTAAACACACTGTCTCTTCCCTCTGCGTGTGTGTTTGTTTTTCCTCGGTCAGCAGCGCATGCCCGAATGGCAACTCCCATTTTTATTTAAACCCTGCCCATTTTCCCT
>NC_141029.1:4770000-4780000 GCF_052040795.2 Danio rerio | reverse complement strand
ATGTCTGATAATATTTTTTCTTCTGGAGAAAGTCTTATTTGTTTTATTTCGGCTAGAATAAAAGCAGTTTTTCATTTTTTAAACACCATTTATGGAAATTTTTTTTAGCCCATTTAGCTATATTTTTCTCGACTGTCTACAGAACAAATCCCTGTTATACAATAGCTTGCCTAATTACCCTAACCTGCCTAGTTAACCTAATTAACCTAGTTAAGCCTTTAAATGTCACTTTAAGCTGTATAGAAGTGTCTTGGAAAATATCTAGTCAAATAATATTTACGGTCATCATGGCAAAGATAAAATAAATCCGTTATTAGAAATAAGTTATTAAAACTATTATGTTTAGAAATTTGTTTGAAAAATCTTCTCTCTGTTAAACAGAAATTGGGGAAAAAATAAACAATAATAATTCAGGGAGGCTAATAATTCTGACTTTAACTGTAGATGGAATTATTTTAGGAGTATAGTAACTAAAATCATAACACATTAACACAAAAACAGTAACTTTTTAACTGTTATTTAAGGTTTACAATGCAAATCCTATTAGAACCAGTTATCTGGTAAATCACGGGTCACCAATCTCAGCCCTGGTGGGCCGGTGTCCCTGCAGGGTTTAGCTCCAACTTGCCTCAACTTACCTGCCTGATTGTTTAAAGTATACCTAGTAAGACCTTGATTAGCTTGTTCAGGTGTGTTTGATTAGGGTTGGAGCCAAAATCTGCAGGACACCGACCCTCCAGAAACAAGTTTGTTGACCCCTGTTGTAAACAAAGAAAGTCTCTTGCATACAGTACAAAGTTTTAGGCTAACATGAGATCTGTTGTTTTATTCATGATATAACGAATATATGTGACTCTTTATCACAAAAGTAGTCATAAGTGTATTTTTTGTCCATCTTTTTTTGATTGAGGTTTATACATGATAAATATGTTATCTTTTAGTTGATGTATGGTTTGTTAGGATAGGAGTTTGGTTAGAGTTTGAATTATTTTGGTTTAATTAAGGCATGTGAAAGACAATGTTGGAGAGAGGCTGTTTGTCCGGGTTTGAGCTGCAATGTTGTTAGCAATATTGTCTGAATTGATGGAATTGTGAAAGTTGAAAAGTGCAGTGCTCTCTCTGAAAAGGACTATCAGTGATTATGTTTTATATTTTCAGTATGATAGTGATCCGCTACTTGCAGTAAAATCCTATTTGGAGCCAAGAAAACAGTTTATGAAACACAGCCATTCATGAAATGGCCTGCACAGGGTCCAGACCTGAACATTATAGAGGCTTTATGAGATCACCTGGAAAGAAAAAGAAAGAAATGACACTCTAAACCTAAAGATGAACTCTGAAAAGGGATGAAAGAAGCCTGATATTGCACAGTATATTAATTCAGAAAATGTCTGGACAATTAAACATTAAACATAGACTTTTGTTTGAAGAGGAAATGTTGTGGTGGTGGTGTTGTTGTTTTTACCATATTTCCTATATTTTCTGTTTGTTTTTAATGAAGGGTCTGATTATATGTTGTGCCAAAGTCTTACTTTTGCTCAGTACTGTATATCTACTAAAAGACAGAAAATATTACTTTACAAACTGTATTGTACATAAATCATACACTAATTTGCATATTATTCAGTAATAGATCTGAAATTAATCCTAAAAATGAAATTAATATATACATTTAGACCCATATACATGAGTAAATATATAAACTAGATGATGGGCTAACAAATCTGGTGCAAATCTTCAGATTTCTCTGAGTGCAGATTCTGTGTGGTTCTAGGTGTTGATCAGATGATTCTTTAACACATCAGTTAACATCAGGGTTCACGTCAGTTAAATTAGCCTTTGATGCTTAGTGCACATAAGAAATCAGTTCCTAATGAGATTTTGTTTGATTCCTTTCCACAGAACTCCCACGATGGCAGGAGGTCTGTTCTCTATTGACCGAACGTATTTTGAAGAGATTGGCACCTATGACTCAGGGATGGATATATGGGGAGGCGAAAATCTTGAGATGTCTTTCAGGGTGAGGCTTATTTGTTTATTTATTTATTTTTTGCTTTTTTAGATTAAACAGATAGTTCAACTAAAAAAGAAAATCCAGCAATTATTTTTATAGTATTTGTTTTTTTTTTTTACTATGTAAGGCAATGGCTACAGGTTTGCCTCTTTCTTTAAAATATCCTCTTTTGTGTTCAACATGAGACAGAAACTCATATTGTTTTAGTACTAATAGTGAGTCAATTTTCAGTTTTGGGTGAAGTATCTATTTAAATGCAACACAGTGGCGCAGTAGGTAGTGCTGTCGCCTCACAGCAAGAAAGTCGCTGGTTCGAGCCTCGGTTGAGTCAGTTGGCGTTTCTGTGTGAAGTTTGCATGTTCTTCCTGTTTTCTCATGGGTTTCCTCCGGGTGCTGGATAAGTTGGCGGTTCATTCCGCTGTGGCGACCTGGATTAATAAAGGGACTAAGTCGAAAACGAACGAATGAATGAATGAATATCTATTTAAATAAGAACACAATATACTGTAGGAGAACATAAAATGTCTTTCATAATGACAATGATCATAGTCGTAAAAAACATTCATTCATTTTTCTTGTCGGCTTAGTCCCTCTATTAATCCGGGGTCGCCACAGCGGAATGAAACCACCAACTTATCCAGCATGTTTTACGCAGCGGATGCCCTTCCAGCCGTAACCCATCTCTGGGAAACATCCACACACACTCATTCACACTCATACACTACGGGCAATTTAGCTAACTCAATTCACCTGTGCCACATGTCTTTGGAATGTTGGGGAAACCACATTCCTTTGCTGTGTTTTGGCTTATTGTCTTGCTGAAATGTCCACCCTGATTTCATCGTCATCTTCCTGATGAAGTAGATGTTGGACTGAAGCAGATGATATTCATTTACACTGAGGAAAGGCAGAGAGTTGCTGAAGAACTACTGTGAAATTTCAGCTACTGTCTGGGCATTCACTGCCTTTCAGCACCACCCTTTCTTCATGTGTTCAATATGTTTTCCCTGTGTCATTTTATTATGCATAACTTATAACTTAATTTGTTTTCTCTGCATATATGGGTTTATTTGGTTGGTTACTAACGTCTGGGAAAATTTCAAGTCAACAGCTCCTTTAGAAATATATTTTCTGAGAAAAATGGTGACGTGTTCAATACTTTTTTCCGCTGCTGTAGTTTGAACAAAAAACAAACATAATTTTTTTTTTGAGTGTAGTTGATTTGATTTTGACAACGTTGTTGATTCTGGTGTGTTTTGTATGTATGTAAACAGATCTGGCAATGTGGAGGATCTCTAGAGATAGTGACATGTTCTCACGTCGGACATGTGTTCCGGAAAGCCACACCTTACAGCTTTCCGGGCGGGACTGGTCAGGTGATAAACAAGAACAACAGACGATTGGCTGAAGTCTGGATGGACGAGTTTAAAGATTTCTTCTACATCATCTCACCAGGTAATACTCCTGAAATTAAATCTGTAATTGATGCACTGTATGTAATGAAGAGCACAGCTTCGAAGCTTCCACACTCCAAGACATACAGTCAATAAACTACACCATTGTTTGTTGTGAATCTGCACCCTCTAGTGGGGAAAATCACAAATTGCGCCTTGAATATCTATAATTTGTTTTACTGAAAAAAATAATACAATTACTATTCATGATAAATAAATAAAACATAAAATATTTCTGTTCCACAACCTTTCCAGTGATTTTTTTTCTTATATAAAATACAGCATACCTCTTAATCCTGCCATGTAACATCAATATTTTATCATCATTCAACTTTAAGTGCCGTACAGTAGCTGTCCCACATCCACCTAAAGCATTTTCACATCCATCTGCCTCGCTCACATTTGCTGATACCGAATGTTTTTTTTTCGTGACAGTCTGTAGTGGTTGTATCCATGGGACACATGTTTCACCCTGATGAGAGTTTTTCCATCTTTTATTCATGCCTGGCTTTGCGCTAGGTGTCTGAGTTACGCTCGGCTGCTCACGCATTCATGGACGTTCTGCTTTTCTTATCTGCATTTCGCCCCCAGGGAGACCTGGGAAATGTAGTGCTTTAGTGGGGGTTAGAAAGCCTCAGCATACTGTACAAGGACAATAATGAGATTAGCCTTTACTGAGACCTCTGTCAGCTGACTTGAGAGGGAACGATTCTGGAAGATCTCTGTAATAACGTGGAGCAAATGAGGGAGATTGTTCCTGGAAAGGCATCCCAGTGGTGCTGTTGTGGTGTACCAAACAGAGAATATGGTGTGTGCATGTGTTTACTAGTTTTGAAGGTTTATTAGGACAAAAATATGTATAGTGACATTGGTATGACCAATGTTGAGGTGGTTTATGAGGACATGCCTTGTGTCCTTGTAATTCAAAGCTGTAGAAGCAGATGAAAAACTGCCTTTTGGCTAATTCTGGTACATTGTACTTTTTTATTGTATTATTAAAGGGGTGGTCCAGAATGTAATTTAAGGCTTGGTTTTGTTTATAAGATGCAAAGCAATGTGTGCTTATGGTTCACTTGAAGGAAATCGCGTAATTTTTTCATATATCTCACTTTGATTATACACAGCTACTCAGCTAACATGAAAACGACTGTCATATTTCCTAGTTCCTCTAAAAGGCCCGCCCTTAAGTGGCTCTGATTGGTCATCGTCATAATGTGCTGCTATTGGCGGATCAGCTCCACGTCACGCCCGTAAAAGCACGCGCTTTTCTGCTGTGTAAACATGCAGTCAACCTCGCGCCTGCTCTCTAAAATAACATCTGACAAGTGTCTGTAACTAAGGAGTGAAAATGGGGTGCGGCTCCTTTAACAGCGTCTGTGTGTGCGTCTATGTGTGTGTAAATGTGTAAACTTTCTTTAGCAAGCGCATGTGCATGGGACTTTCTTTTTCTCTGATGCTTGGATTAAGTTATTTTCTGTAATATATCGTGACAGAAGAGTAAAGCACAAGATGTGAGATGCTACCTGTTGACCTTGATTTATTATTCTGCTGCGACCACTAGTCAGGTAAGCTAATCTGTATTTTTTTAACTCTATGCGTATGACGTCTTTCACGAGTATCCGGAATATGCAGGTGTAAGTAATATGAATCATCCAGATATCTTTTGCGACTTCATTATCTGAGATGTGAAACACATGGAGCTGCTTGAAGACTGACCGTATGTTCACACTGAAAGCGGCGAGAGCGTCAAAGTAGCCGGAAGTCATTCATTTTCAATGAGAGCCGGCAGCAATAGGCGACGATAAGCGGCGAGGAGCAGCGCGGCACGTCTTCGCCGGTGTGAGCGTCGAGGAGAGTTGAAATGAAGTCAACTTTATGGTAATGAGCTATGACGCGGTTCGGCGGCAAGCAATCAGATTGAAGACGTCCAACGCTTGATAGCAGTTCAGGGAACACAGACCTGTGAACTTTGGTTCCGACCACAGTTGTTCCCAAGGGTTTGATTATTGCGGTCGCCGGATTTCCAATTATTTACAATGTTTTCTAACAGAAACATACATTAAATAAGTTACTGATGTTCATTAATGTTATATAAATTTATCTTAAAAAAGAGGGAATCTCACGCGATGTGACAGTACAAAACAGTATAGCTGCTTCAGGATATTTCAGACATATGGACACATATTGGATAAATAGAGCAAAGCCACACCACACGCAACTTGATCTTCCATTGTTTTATGAATTTGATAAAAAAGTGCGCAACATTTTCACGCTAGAAACATGTTTTATGCAGGAATGTAACTGATATGCTGCAACGGCTCCTTTAAGTACGAGATCAATGTAGCGAGTTTTGACGCTCTCGCCGCCGGAGCTGAAGGCAGACAGCGTTGTCGCCAGGGCGACCAGAGCGACCTTTGACGCTCTCGCCGATTTCGGTGTGAACGTACGGTATTAGTGCAGTCCCGTGCGCACACACATAAGAGACACGAACGTGCTGGTGGAGTGAGTGTGTGTTACAGCAGTTTGGCTGATAGAAATGAATTTGTAGCTAAATCGTTTGCCCGCAAAGCAGCATTTCGCATTGTTTACATCATTGCTACAGCATACCGTTAACGCTAGACACTGTACATGTCATGATCAATTTTAACAAATAAAAACACTTACTTGTAGCTTACAACTTCTGCTTTGAGGAGATTTTAGCCGAATCCAGCACTGAACTGGGAGAGATTCTGGAGCTGTTTTGTCAAATCATGCTTGCTGAGTATTTTATAATTCTCTGGAAGATAATTAATATTGAACTGAAGGCACTTCTGTCTTTGTGTCGTGTCCTTTGGAAGCCCAAATACAGAAACAGACGAAGCTCTGTGGAAACAGCAGCGTTTAGACGCATTTTTAAGCTTCATCTCTGCTATAACGTTACAGTGCTTCTGGCCACGGCCCTTACCTGTATACGCAGTGTGGGATGCGCAGTAAACCAACTTGTGATGTCACAGGGGGCGGAAGTATTTTTTTGTAGTCCCCAAAATTCGTTCATTGTAGGCTTTGCTAAGCTAACTCTGTAAAAACCAAGGTCTCCCTTTGCATTGAACTTAGAACATTTTACATTCAGAGATGTTGTTTATGTTCACACAGCTACATTGCACATCAGCTAAAGTTTAAAATATGAGATCGTAGTGGACCACCCCTTTAAAGTCTCCATGAACTGGAAGCTGCGACCGTTTTTTTTTTTCACATCGTGGTGGAGTTCCTAGAGAAATGGAACATTAAATGAGAAAACAGTAGGCTTTGCTTGTTTTTTTTCTACTGTGAGCTGATTAAATGTAGTAAACTAGGCTTTTCATTCGGAAGAGTTATTACAACCCATAGATAAATACACTAGATATCGCATGGGGACCCTGAACATGCGTGAATAGCGCCGCCATATTTGTACAGTGCTCCCAGGACAAGCGTCATTCAACCGCACTAGTCAAGACAGTGTTACTACGTGAAGATGCTGGATTTTAGCGCTGTTGTACGGGTGTAGTAACGAACAAACAAAGAAAACAAAGCACAAAGGCAGAACATTTCATAGGTAAGATCAGTCAACGCCGCAGCCTACCTGAGTATTGTTGCTGACCATGTCCATCCCCTTATGACCACAGTGTACACATCTTCCGATGGCTGCTTCCAGCAGAATAATGCACCATGTCCTAAAGCGTAAATCATCTCAGACTGGTTTCATGGACATGACATTGAGTTTACTGTTCTCAAATGGCCTCCCCACTCACCAGAACTCAATCCAATAAAGCACCTTTGGTGGGATGTGGTGGAACGGGGAGATTTAAATCTTTGATGTGCAGGCAAAAAATCTGCAGCAACTGCGTGATGCTGTCATGTCAGTATGGAGGAAAAATCTCTGAGGAATGTGTCCAGTACTTTGTTGAATCTATGCCACAATGGATTAAGGCAGTTCTGAAGGCAAAAGGGGCTCAAACCTGGTACTAGTAAGGTGTACCTAATAAAGTGGCCAGTTAGTGTATATTGTATGTAAATGATTACTGATATATGTGAACAAATTTGATTGATAGTTTGCAATAGGCAGTAACTGTAGATGTTTTACATGAACTGATCTCTTTTCCATTAGACTGAACTCAGAGGAGAGCTGTAATAGGGGACACACTGTAGCTTAGCCCCAGTGATCACATCTGAGAGCAGCTCTGCCCCGCGGGCATTTAACCAAACACACAAGATCATTTATCATCTGCGCCACAGACAGAGAGAGAGATAAAGAGAGAATAGGTCAAAAAACAAGACCGAAAAAAATATCAAGGCAGACATAAAGAGGGAAAATGCTAGACTGCGGAAGAAATGCAGAACGTCAGCAGGAAGACTTGAATGCATGACACTTCAGCTGTCAGTGTGTTCTCTGATCGCCAAAGCCTCTGGGAAGTCAGCAGCTCTGTCTCTCACTGTGTGTGTGTGTGGTGCAGATGTACCCTTTCTGTAGTGCCACACATAGAAGAGACCACACATCTAGGCCATCCCAAAGTAGGCCTGCGCCTCTTTGTTTAATATGGCGTGACATTAAAATAATAATTAAAAATATTGAATTTGGTTGTTAATGCTATGATATCATAAAAAGATTATTATAATAATACAATGAACTTTTAGTGTGAACAAACTATCTGTGCCTCTAGCTGATAAGCAGTTTGGAGAATAGCTGTGATTTTAGTGCCAGCAGAAACAATGTCTCGTAGAAACTGGGCTTTTATTGAAAAGTGATGCTAAAGCTCCCTCTAGTGTCTGATGTTGAAAGGTGCACTGCTTTCTTTTCTTTTTTTTAAATTTTTTTTTTATTGACTTCAATAACGAACATACAAAATTCTACACACAAATACACACACAAAAAGCAATGATAATAACAGATCAGGATAAATAATATAAACATTAAAAATTTAATAAAAAGGGAAACAAAAGAGAGAAAAGAAAGAAAAAAGAAATAAATAAGTTTAAACATATACATACATAACACAAATAAAGCAAGAGGAAAGAAGGACTTATGTATCGGTGATATTTCCAAAATATTTATCATAAACTAAGAATCTATCACTTTTCTTATTATTAACTAGTCTAAGAGATTTAATAAAAACATCAATTTCTATTTAAAAATGTGTAAAAGAAGGCTGCGAACTAGGTGCACTGCTTTCAAACAAGGTAGTTAAACTTCCGTGATGTCATCGACTTTCGCTTTAGGATTTAAAGGGCTAGCGTTGCGCCAGACCCCCGTTAGTGTTTTTTTTTTGAAAGTGTAGAATCTATATTTTATGCACATATGACATCATTTTGGTTTTTATTCTACTGTACGAAAGTTATTTACGCCTAAATACATAGTATTTTGGATCCCCGACCTGGGTATTTTACATTGGTTCATTTTCATATGGTTCATATATGACACATGTACAAGTTATAGCTCAAATGAAAGCTCTTGCCGGTGCTCATACGGTTCTAGCGTAAATACATTTTCATAAAATACGTTTCACAAATCCAAAACACCATTTGCAAATGTATAAGAGTGTACAAAATGTTTTGAATGTTTAAAACTTGCGAGTTCATCCTGAATGAGAATGTACAAATCCTCTTTCACGTACGACTCCCCCTGGATACGTGTGTGAGTATTTTTGAGACTTTCCTGCCAGAGTCAGGACTACTCGTACCTTTCAGCCAATCAGATGAGAGCTGTATTCAATGACACCATCTCTGCGCTTCTTTTGTGCAGACTGTTCCTCTCCAGCATGGCGAACGGAGAAAGCAACAGTTGCACTTTTTTAAAATTTATTTATTTATTTGACCATATCCTCACTCTTTTTATCCATTATTTTGCCGCAGCTGATTAAATGATTAAATCACACTGAACTGAGCTAAACTGAACTGAACTTAAACACTAAAAACTGAACTACACTGTTCCAGTTACTATGACCATTTATGTGAAGCTGCTTTGACACAATCTACATTGTAAAAGCGCTATACAAATAAAGCTGAATTGAATACCTGGCAATAAAGCTCTTTCTGATTCTCTGACTCTGATTTCTCAGTATTTAACGTTCCAGATATTCAAGTAGTTTTATATTCATGAGTTATAGCCAAACTAAGTATCAATGTAAAGCTTATTTATTCAACTTTTCATGACGTAAGAATCACATTTCCACATAATACACATTTGACTGGTTTTGTGGTCCAGGGCCACACTTATTCAAGTGGGAGTCTTGAGTGAAGCATTCATGATTGTTTGATTCAAAACATATGCTTTGTGTGTTTCTCCAGGTGTGGTTCGGGTGGATTATGGGGATGTTTCTTCTCGGAAGGCTTTGAGAGAATCTCTGAAGTGCAAACCATTCTCATGGTACCTGGAGAACGTATACCCTGATTCTCAGATTCCCCGCAGATATTACTCCCTCGGGGAGGTAAGAGATCCTTTCAATGGCCGTTCTTTTATCAGTTAAGAAAACAATGAGAGTCTTTAATACATTGTTACAGTTTAACCTATTGATTTGTT
>NC_141029.1:4762500-4765000 GCF_052040795.2 Danio rerio | reverse complement strand
CAAATAATGTGATATTCAAGATTTGTGTAGTCATACAGCTCTGGATAACTTAGAACAGCAACCACAAGTCTCTTCTCCATCTTCAAAAGTCTCCCTTGTTTTCTTGACAACATAAACACTGCAGGCACCTCAGCGGAAACGCAGCCATTTGATTGGAGAATTAAATGGACGCGATTTTTTTTTTTTTTTTTTCACTCAGAGTTGACTTTTTATTTCAACAGAATGCACGACGCGCATGGGCGAAAACGTGAGGCGCAGCAACGTCTTAGTAACCACCTAGAACACCCTAGCAACCACTAAGGACACCCTAGCAACCGCCTAGCAATGCCTAAGTAACCACATAGCAACCTTTTAGCAACCAGCCAGAACAACCTAGCAACTACTCAGAACATCCTAGCAACCACCAAGCCACTCATTAGTGACACCTTAGCAACAACTCAGAACACTATAACAACCGCAATGACACAGCAATGACATGGCAACCACTCATAAATCCTAGTAACTACCTATCAACACCTTAACAACTACCTGGAACACCATAGCAACCACTCGGAACACCCTAGCAATTGCCTAGCAAGAAACATGCTAATCCGTACTAGAAACATGCTAATATACATGTAGTTATCTCTCTGTTCCAACTGTTGCAAACGTCTTCAAAACTACTTTGGGTATTTAAACGTTTAAACTACTTCAAACTTTCAGATGAGGCTTTCTCAAGACACCAGTTTGTCTACGAACTTTACTTTAATGCAGGGCTTCTTGTCCAGTCTGAGATCCACTTTATACCGTATCTCAATCAGGCAGTGAAGATCATCAATGTTGAACACACCAGATGTTAAATGTGTTGAGTTTATAATGACATGACAGTTCAACAGAAGCGCTAGTTTACTCAAAATGAAAACTCCTCATGCGTATTTCACATAACATCCACATGGGGAGCTGTGAGCAAAAAAGAAGTTACGCAGTCTTGCTTTCAAAAATGTTTTAACCTAGCAATTGTCAGCATTCATACATGGTTTATTGTCATGTTTCATGCAAACCATCAGAAACGCACGTTCCTCCACATCATCACGCAGTCATGTCTGACCATCAGTCGGCTAGAGGACGGAACATATGGGCCCACGGTGGAGTACTGTGATGATAGCCCCCTTCAGGCCTGGACCCTCCGAAACTTCACCCGACAGGAGGTCTTTAAGAAGCTCTACTACAGCCCAACTGATTACTTTCTGTAATTAGCACAGCTGTCAGGTCAGTGCTGAAACGGCTAGCAAACCATCCCGTAGAGTAGAGATGATGAAATTGGAGGTAGACAACAAATAGTTATTAGAGCTGTTGTGGTGCATGTCGTGCTTTGAAACCCCTTCATTTAACTGTTGTGAGATCTATTAGATCAGTCGTTCTCAAACTTTTTAGCTCGCGACCCCCAAAATAAAAATGCCAGTGGCTCGCGACCCCCAATATCCTCTGAGGTGGTTATAAATACAAAAACTTTGCATGCAATGGTGCACACACACCAATAGACCAAAGTCTATTCTTCGTAGATTTTTTTTAATGTATGTTAGTGCTGTAAATGGCCCAGAAAGCATAGCTTCAGATGCAGCTATGCTGTGTCTTACAATATAATGTAATTACCCCAGCGATCGCAATTGAATAGAACTAGTAACTATTAGCTACTATAGTAACTTTATAAAGTAGTATATAGTAACTACAGTATAAATTACTATTTTTTCTAGGTTATGGATAAAATATGGTAATTCTTATGGTTTCATAAAAATAAATAGATTTTTGGAAATCAATAGGCGACCCCCTTTCATTGTCCCACGACCCCTCTGGGGGTCCCAACCCCCACTTTGAGAACCACTGTATTAGATGTCTTTGTGATTCACGTCATTGTTTATAGTGGTACACCGTTGCAAGATTTCCAACACAGGCTCATTCTGAAAACGTAGTCCTGCGGATGTTTCTGGAGACCGCTAATTATGTAGCCGGAGGTACGTATGGCTGCATATCATTTTTTTTAAGCGAACACTACGAGGCGGTATGACGCCTTTTCTTTGCCTTTCCCACCGCAACCAGTTTGTCCGGTTAGCTCATCATGTACATTGGCCGACTTGAGACGCAGAGAGGGTGCCAGAAATCAGGTAAAACAAAAACAAAATCTAAAACATAAAATGAAGGAGTGAACAACAGGGTGAAAATGTGGTAAAATTCGAAAATGTGGTAAAAATCCAACGAGGGCTTTTTTTTTTTTTGGACTGCTTTTGTAAACCGTCGGTTGGGTTTAGGGCTGGGGTAATCAAACTTGTTCCTGGAGGGTCGGTGTCCTACAGATTTTAGCTTCAACCCAATTCAAACCCACCTGAACCAGCTAATCAAGGTTTTACTAGGTATACTTGAAACACCCAGGCAGGTGTGTTGAGGCAAGTTGGAGCTAAACACTGCAGAGTCACCGGCCCTCCAGGACCAGGATTTGTGACCCTTGGTTTAGGGGAATAAGTGG
>NC_141029.1:4742500-4757500 GCF_052040795.2 Danio rerio | reverse complement strand
AACACTGTTTTCCAGCCACGGCCGCGCTTCATTTTCGTAATGTATAGTTTGTCTAAAGCAGGGGTACAGTCAGTCAGCGCAGTCGTCCCTCCAGAGTAAAAGCGACATTTTGTGTCTGCCGGTTTTGTTTACCTGCGGGAGTTCACTGGTATTTTCCCGCATGTGAATTCTGACCAATCAAAAAGCAGTTTAGGAAATATGCTTAACAACATCTGGCCAATGAGAGATGTGGATTTTGTCAGATGACTGCATTTTGGTTCGTTTCAACTGGTTCGGACCACAGCCAGCAGTGTGGTGTGAAAACGACCCAAAGACGGCAGAAGATGCAACAATGTATCATGTATTACCCTTGGTCCAGACCAAATGAAGCAAACTACAGATGTGAAGGCACCCTAAGGTTCTGACCATCATAAAGGGCGTGACACACCATGTGCTCCAGGCCACTGTAGTGGCAATTTTCTTTAAAGAGGCTTTCTCTGTGGTAAATAAACAAAGTCTTACCCGGGATGTCTTTTCAAAGTTTTATTCTTTATAAAGCAGGTCAAAATCATACAGCAACAACAGTTTCTGCAGAATGAGACACTGAAGCAAAGTGTGATCACCCTTTTATCTTTTACTGTTTGTACTGCTTACGAGGTCAATTCTAATTCGGCCCATTCTGTACTGCGTCAGGTGTTTCTACTGTTTCTGCCCTATGTCCCTTCTAAACATAAAACTTACAACCATAGATCTTACTCAAGCCCCCCACACATATTAAGGTGAACCCTTAGAATTAAACATCACATAGCCTTTTAAGGTGAATCTTTAGGATGGGGACAAGGACCATATAGTCACGAACGGGAATGTGGCTGTATATTAAAATGTACACATACACAATCAATACAAGTGACTTTTCCATTGAACTCACACGTCTGAAAATGAGTCGTAAATAAGTGTCCACTACACATGCTCATCTAAAAATGAATTTCCATTACACAACGCAGCGCCGTACATTTTTGATTTGTAAACATAGATTTATATCAGGGTACGCAGACCGGCACTGCAAGTCAGCAGCTGTCTGTGGTGCCCAGCTACGACTCAGGACACTGTTCACATTTCTGCCGCACCATTTGAATAATTTTATTGTAAATGACATGCGAATGTGTGTCGTCACCTCTAATTATAAGGTTCTATCTGCGTTCTAAATGATTTTGAGATAATGAGCTTTAAAGTTTTCGCATTCCATAGCAAACAGTATGTGTGTAACAGTTGTTTTTTTAAAACAAAAAGTCTTAATGTAAACAACTTAAAAAAAACATCTCATAATGTAAATAAGTTTATTTAATAAGAATATGCCAATAACTCAATTTTGACAAAAATGTCAGATAGTAGCTTATAATTCTAAGGTGACAGTGTGTCTGGTCTGTTAAGGCTGGTTCATACAGTACTTCTGCGTCGAGTGATCGCTGGGACCCACAGCGCATGCTTTACTCGTTGTCTTGCATTTATACTTCTGCACTTGTAAACACTCGCTCCAATGGGTTTGTTGGCAAGCCGGCCAATTACAGAGCTTTCGCTATGCGTCGTTGTGACGTGTAGTTGCGTTTTTTGTGAGGTTCGCATCAACGTCAGCCACATCGAGGACTATGCAACCACACGAAGGCTACGCCAGAGCATAGGCATGCGCTTGACGCAGAAGTATAAATCAGCCTTTACTTCCAACTGACCCCCTTAAGGGTGGAGTCTGCTTGAAGGCCGATTTATACTTCTGCATCAAGAGCCCGGATATGGTCTGGCGCAGCTTTCTCGTGGTCGCATACCCCTCTCTGTGGCTGATGCCAACGCTTATGCGCACCTCTCAAAAAATGTAACTACACGTCACAACAACGCATGCTCTGTGATTGGTCAGCCTGGTAGCTGTGATGAGTGTGGGTGGTGCTGATAGCCGCAAGCCCGATGGAGTGAGTGTTTACAACCCTAGTAGCAAAGAATTCTGGCCCAGATTTGGCATATAGCTGGCACAGCAGGCTTTCATCCGGCACTGGCATACAGCATGTGGGCCAAACATGGCCCGGGTTTGGCAGAGGTGGCACCGTCTTTAAGGCGGCACACAAGATTTGGGCCAGATGTAAAACGTAGTATTTGGCCCAGATTTAAAAATGTGATAAGTGGGCCATGTGAGTTTGGCCAGTATTGACCCACATTTAAAATACACTAAAATAATTTTTGAGTAAAGAAAAAAATTCTACCAATCAGGTCACTTTGAGAAAAAGCGTGCCCATAGTGTGCATAAAGCGCATCACTCCATGGGTTTATCAATTTCATTGCCATCGTGACACACCAACCTATCTAGCCCAGTTCAGGCCCAGTTATGAGTTATTAACTAGGCTGAGACTTGGCCCAGATATGGTCTGTGTTTGGCCCTTGTCTGGAAGCCAGATTTGGTCCAGTCATGTACCGTTATTCACTGCGGCATGTGGGCCAAGCAAAACCTGATAGTGTGGGCCAGAGCTGGGCCAGAGAAATTTTGCTATGTGGGAAGTGTCAAGTACAAGTGAAGAAACTCGACACAGAGGAACATAACCTATTGCCAGCTAGTGTTTTGGAAGTGTTATTGCAGAGCAACACAAACAGCGCGCAGAAGTATAAATGCACAACTATGTGCAAGGCAGGCGCTGTGGGTCATGACGATCACTAAACACAGAAGTATAAACCCGCCATTAGTTTTGTGGATCAGTGACTGCAGAAAAAAACAATATCTGCACAAGGGTTATGAACCTTTTGCTGACGGTGATGAATCTTTGTGCCTGACAACAGGTTTTAATCTTTGGTTTCATTCTATAATACTGGACTTTATTTTTCTATGAACCTTAGAGCTTTGAGAGTGTACAACCAAGAGAGAAAACTATAAAATAGTAATGCCTGTCCGAGATAAGCATATATAAAGTGTGTGTAGTGAGGTGTTTTATAGCCTCAAAACATCTATAATGATTGTAAAAAAAATAGCTGACAACCTAGCGGATTTTGACTATTACGGGTTATTTTTAGAACATAACTTCTGCGATCAGAGCTGGCGCGTCCATAGAGGCGACCTAGGCGGCCGCAGAATAGAGAGGGGGGCGTCCCCGACACTACCCTCACCTCTTGCACCTTCAGTTATATTCGCGTGTTGGGCGGCGTCCACAACACTACCCTCACCACCCGTGCCCTTAGTTATATCCGCGTCTAGGACAGCAGAATAGAGAGGCCGGCGTCCACGACACTACCCTCACCTCTCGCACCTTCAGTTATATTCGCGTGTAGGACGGCGTCCACGACACTACCCTCACCACCCGTGCCCTTAGTTATATCCGCGTCTAGGGCAGCAGAATAGAGAGGGCGGCGTCCGCGACACTACTCTCATCACCTGCGCCCTCAGTTATATACGCGTCTAGGGCGGCAGAATAGAGAGGGTGGTATCCGCAACAACTCCCCGCCCCCATCCCCCCCTTTCACTTTAGGGTTGTGAGTGGCTTGACCATCCTTTGCCTAGAGCGGCAGTTCAGCTTGCTCCGGCCCTGTCTGCGATTAACATGGGACCACTGTGGACAGGGAGTGTGACTGTGTATGTTAGTTCACCCCATAATGAAAATGCTCATCATTTACTCTTTTCATTTATTTTCAATACTGTTTCTTTCTTCTGTGGAACGCACAATATCATATTTTAAAAAAAAAAGCTGTAAACACTGACATCCATAGTATTTTTTCCCTACTATGAAGGTCAATGAATACAGGTTTTCAGCTTATTTCTTTAAAATATCTTCTTTTGTGTTCGATCGAAGCCATAAAGAAAATGCATTTAACCACTTGAGGGTGAGTATATAGTAAGGGTCATTTTCATTTTGACGGACCTATCGTTTCAAGATCATACTTTTTGTTGCAGATATCTGGTTTTTCACATTCAGTGATTGATGTCCAATCATAAAACTGTTTAAACTGAAGAATATGACTCTTCTTCAAACACCCCGGCATTATAGAGTTCTGTTGTATGCTGTAAGGTAAAATGGGCATCAGTGTGAGCACTATTGACTCGGGCGAGAATGGTGCGTTAGTTTGATCTCACAGCTGATGCCATCATTAGGGCGATGCTGTCTGTGTCTGCTGCTGCTCAGATGCACACAGATAAAAGCATCTCTCGAGCCCCTCACGCTACCTCTGAGAAGCACACAGCCTTTGACTGCCGTTGTAGCCAAACATCAATTGTAATGGCTCCATATAGCAGTGTTTATGATTTTCCTCACCTCTTTCGACAAATAGCCGTGTGTTACTCTCATATATACAGCGTTATTATGCTTCAATACATTTGTCGAGTTCACTAGTCTGTCACTTATTTTGCAAACGAAGTAAATATAAAATGCATATGTATATTTTGGAATTTCAAAGTAAACTTTTTTGTGTACACTTTTAAGACTTGTTGGTGTACAGGTTAATAATTCTAAGAATAACTAAGTGCAATAAGCCAGGGTGTAACCAGTCAATTCATGAATGCAATTATAAAAAAAAGCTACAAGCTGCAATTATCAAGGCCAGACATAAGAGAGACAAAGCGAGGAGCTAAGCATCGCAGGGGAAATCAGACCTGCTGCGCAGCAGTAAGTAGTTGAATACATTTTAAGAGGATTTTGGTTAAAATGGCTGAAATTACAGTACACATAATAGCCAGTAGGGCTGCACAATACTTCATTTCAACATCGATGTCGCAATGTGCACTCCTGCAATAGTCACATTGCTAAGATATGCAATGTTGAGTCTGAAGGGGCCTGTTTCATAGGATTAGAGTAAAAAAAAACAGGCTTATTTTGGTAATTCAGGTATACTAATGTCGGATTCTGTTTTTATAAAGCAAATTTACGATAGTTCAAACCCAGTTACTCTGGCAACTTTCGCTGGGAAACTAGCCTGGTCCGGGGCAAGTTAACTCTCAAGCTAAGGCCCCGTTTACACTAATGCGTTTTTTGCTACGGTTACGCCAACCGTCCACACTACGCCGGAGTTCTCGAGCGCCGAAAACGGAGCGTTTCGAAAACGCTGGAGAGGCCTTTTTCATTCTGAAACGCTGCTGCTCCGTCTCAGTGTGGATGATGGAAAACGGAGACATCTGAAAACGGAGGCGGGGCTGCAGACATTCGCCTCTCTGATTGGGGCTTTTCCTGAATATTAAGTAGCCTAACACACAGTTCAGTCCTGCATTCTCTCCGTGTAAGTTCAGACTTCGCAAGTTTGATCAAGGCTGCAGTCTCTTCTTCTCAGTTTGATATGGACATCAGACTATACCGAGGACACGGGTAAATCTTTAAAGGGAACAGTGTACTTTATAACTTCATTCACATCACCCTGGCTACGTTGTTTCACTTTCTCAACAAAAAAATGTAAACATGATTTAAGGAACTGCCTATTTTCATTTTAATATTAGCAACCTAGACAGCAGAAATGTGGAGGTGTCGTGCTGCATGAGCGTCATCTTCACTGTGTGGATATTTATAACAAAACGGAGCCGATAACAACTGCCTCCTTTCAATTTCAGTGAAAATACGAAACACACCCTCTCTTTTGCTGAATATCAGTTTTAATAATCGATAATGGCCATTATAAAAGTATAACATACAATAAGTTTATACATTATAGGAAATAAAGGCAAGCGTTCAGTCAATATACAGAATAGGCTACGTGGTTACATTAATCATTAACCTATCTTTGCGCTCAGCCAAAACACGTTACCTGAGAAAAAGTAATAGATTCCAATGACCAAAGTCAGGGAATATGTTGTTAGATAAAGACAACAAGATGAATGAAATATCCCGTTTAATAAATATAGTGAGATTAGATCCAGCGGGAGATGCTTGATGAGAAGTCCGACTAGCACAGCTCTCATCTGGGTAGATGGGCTGCAGCGCTTGCCCGAGAGTGTCTGTGTGGTCACGTGATGTGCGTTTTCAGCGTTTTGGTGTGGACGGAAAGCAGTTCAGAAATGCTGGGTAAAACGCGAGTGTGGACGCGGATCGTTTTCATTCTAAAACGCCGTTTTAAAACTAAAACGCACTAGTGTAAAGTCTTAATTAAAGTAATGTTAACCAGTGGTGGAAAGAGTACTGAAAAAATCATACTTAAGTAAAAGTAACATTACTTGCATAAAAATGTAGTGCGAGTAAAAGTATCTGTTGTAAATATACTTTAAAGCATGAGTAAAAAGTAGGCATTTTAAAAGTACTCGAGTAGTGAGTAGAAAGTATTACGCCATCAAAAGTTGTTTTGTATTTGCATGCAGTTTGTGCAGTGTGTAAACGTAACATTCTGTAGTGCAATTAGTAATCTTCCTATATTCGTTTGTTCCTTCCAACTTTCTTCCATTGTTTGTTTGTTCTGTCCTTCATTCTTCAATTTGTTCGTTTCTTCATTCATTCTGTCCTTCGTTCCTCCCTTCATTTGTTCGCTCATTCATATTTTTCTTCCTCCCTTCATTAGGTCCTTTGTTCATTCGTTTGTTCCTTTCTTAGTTTGTTCAGTTCTTCCTTGAATCCTTACTTCATCCATTTTGTCTTTTGTTAGTTTGTTTGTTTTTATTTTTGTTCCTTTCTTCATTAGGCCCCTTGTTCTTTCCTTCCTTTATTCATTTGTTCATCCCTTCCTTCATTCTTTTGGTCCTTCCTTCTTTCCTCCCTTCATTTGTTCTCTCATTCATTCGTTCTTTCACTCATAATTTTGTTCCTTCCCTCATTAGGTCCTTTGTTCATTCCTTCCTTCCTTCCTTAGTTTGTTCAGTCCTTCCTTGAATCCTTCCTTTATTCATTTGGTCCTTCCTTCCTTCATTAGTTCAGTCCTTCCTTTGTTCGGTCCTTCCTTCCATTTTTCTTTCAATCCATTTAGTGATTGTTTGAGGAGGCTGTTTGGTGATTTCAGTCATCATATAGTCAACATCCCTTTTTTTTTTTTATACAGTCGACATCTATTTTCTCATCAGTGACATCAGTGCGTCAATGTGTGTAAATATTTTCTTGAACATTTTCTTAGACATTTTTAATGCTTCTAAAAGGTTTCCTGCATTTATAAAGCGCCCATGTGTTGATGTTGGTCAGTATCATGTGATTTACTTTCGATGTGCGATTTGATTAGACAGGAATCACAGGACTGATTTTTCTACTGTAACCAATCACCAAAGACAAGAAAGAAATAAAGTAGCGACTGCAGGTTGAAGAAAAGTTGTGGAGTAAAAGTACTGATACTGCACTAAAAATGTACTGAAGGAAAAGTGAAAGTACACATTTTTAAAACTACTTAGTAAATTACAATTCCTGAGAAAAACTACTCAATTACAGTAACTTGAGTATTTGTAATTAGTTACTTTACACCACTGATGGTAACATTCGCCTTTTAACATTGTTAACATTTATATATATATATATATATACATATATACATATACATATATGCATATATACATATATATGTGTGTGTAATATATATATATATATATATATATATATATATATATATATATATATATATATATATATATTTATATATATATATATATATATATATATATATATATATATATATATATATATATATATATATATAGAGAGAGAGAGAGAGAGAGAGAGAGAGAGAGAGAGAGAGAGAGAGAGAGCACATGAAAGAGCAACCTAAAAGAGCACATGTCACTCTGCTACTCATCCGTTTGCACTGACTGCCAGTTGCTGCTCGCATCAAATTCAAAGCTCTGATGTTTGCTTAAAAAGCGATTTCTGGCTGCGCCCCTTCTAATCTGCTCTCACTTCTGCAGATTTATAGACCCTTCAGAAACTTGTGTTCTGTGAATGAACGTCGCCTCGTGGTTCCATCCCAAAGAGGGAAGAAATCACTTTCCCGAACTCTCGTGCTCAATCTGCCCAGTAGGTGGAATGAACTCCCAAACTGCATCAGAACGGCAGAGTCACTCACTGTCTTCAAAAAACGACTTAAAACTCAACTATGTTGTCTCCACTTTCCTTACTAATCTGCAATTCCCTCTCTGACCCCTCCACTAACTACATCACAGGTGTCAAACTCAGTTCCAAAAGGGCCGCAGCTCTGCACAGTTTAGTTCCAACCCTAATTAAACACACCTGATCAAACTAATTGAGTCCTTCAGGCTTGTTTGAAACCTACAGGTAAGTGTGTTGGAGCAGGGTTGGAACTAAACTGTGCAGGGCTTCGGCCCTCCAGGAAATGAGTTTGACACCCCTGAACTACATTAATAAAAAAAAAATTACTAATGTTTAGCTTCTTACACTTTCTTTGCATACCTGAAACTTGCCTATAGCACTTATTCATTGTTGCTCTTATAGTTGTGTAAATTGCTTCCTTGTCCTCATTTGTAAGTCGCTTTGGATAAAAGCGTCTGCTAAATGACTAAATGTAAATGTGCATATATATATATATATATATATATATATATATATATATATATATATATAGAGAGAGAGAGAGAGAGAGAGAGAGAGAGAGAGAGAGAGAGATAATGTCCTTGCTCTAAATGATGTTTAACAGAGCAAGGACATTTTCACAGTATGTCTGATAATAGTTTTAAAACCTGCAAACGTATTAGTGTAAACTAGGCCTTATTCTTACAGGACGTTCCGAGCTTGGTTATCAAATAAGTTACTGTAAATCTGTCTGTGAGGAATGGAACGTATTGTGATTTTCTAAAAAGCAGAAGAAAAAAAGGAAAACAGTTTTGTCGTAGAAGCATTGAATATGGAAAAGTGCAAATGAATGAATTAATGTCCAATCAGCATTGCACTGAAGAGCTACTGATTTAGGGGAACTCAGTATGGCTTTCCTGCCACCCGTGACCTGACACGGTCTGTTCACTGTAGCAAGTGTGCTCCGTGTAACATCAGGGTAGGCATCAGCCTGCTGTGAGAGCTTCCTGTGTTCAAATAGTAACTATCTTCTGTTCATGACGAGCTCAACACGCTCAGTGATTTATACTAAACTTGACACCGAATGCGACCAACTCATTCGTCTTGCTGTCCCCCTTATGAACTGTAAAAAAAAATAGGAGTCTGAGCAGCCTACAGTTGAATAGAGACAGAACAGTGCATATTTTCACCTATCTCTCAGTGTGAGACAGTGACTGATTACCTTCATTCAGAGCTGTTGAGAAGCAATCACCCGCAGGCTCTGGGCCTTTTGGAAGGGTGTCTGGACTCAGCAGGGCAGCAGCTTACATTATCTGCTTCTGGAGTTCTGTTGAATGGCACGATGCATTGGAGATTGTGTTGAATACTACTCTGAAGATCCAAATAGCTGAATAGCAGGGCTGGACAATTAATCCAATCGAAATCGCTAACGCAGTTGAGCAAAACTGTGATTGTTACTTGTAGTAGGTCTCAAAAGGCCAGAGTATGCATTGCAGCTACATGGCAACTAATTCTCATTAGATTATAATCTGTTAAGTTGGGGTCAGTGTAAGTGTTAGTTGACATGTACTTACAGCCAATTAAATGTCGGTTAAAGAAGCATATCAACAGATATTAAGCAGACAGTCTACTGATACTCAAATTGTCCATCAAAATAAGGGCGTACTCACACTATGCTATCCGAACCAAGCCTAGGCCTGTTTCCCTGATCGTTTGAGAAGTTTGAGTGCTCTGAATCGGGCTCAGGCATGGTTCACTTGGCCAGCCCTGGCCCATTTGGAAGACGTGTGCCTGAGCGCGGTTCACTTGGGCTTTGGCGCGGTACACTTGTGTGTGAGTGCAAAACGCGCCTAAGCCCGAAACTAAAAGCGAGACGTGACTTTTAAGGGACTGTTTCATATGGATTTATTAATCATTCAATGAACGCAAACTGTCATAGTTTATTAAAGACGCAAACTCCTCACTGCACCACAGCTGCACCTTCAGCAAACCTCCTAATTCCTGCAGCACTTTATGACTGTTTATGAGCGTCAAAAGTGGCTGATCTGTTCGGCGAAATATTTGACTGTGTGTCACTGTATATCGAACGACTTAACCAGTTAAACTCTGCTGCTATTTGGGGATTTCCGCCTGGATTTTGCCTACCCGAATTTAAAAGCTTCCCAAATCCACATGCAGAGGTGTAAATGCAAAAATTTGGTATCATTTTAAAGAAAACCCTTTGAATTTTCATAAAACACTATTGAAAGTGTTTAAAATATCTGTATATGTTGTCTAGGTTATAATAAACACCTAAAAAAGAGGTGCTTTTTTATTTTATTTTTATAAACTCAAATTTGAAAGTGTACCTTTTAGGTTCTGTGTGGTCTAGCATGCTGTAATTAATATTGGTGGTTCCTGCACATGTCTGTAATCATAGGAAAAAAGAAAAATGTCTCCACCATAATCTATGCTAAAGTTATTGTATTCCAACTGATGAAAGGTGCTGTACAAGCCACAGAGACCGATCCTTGTTTACATATTTCACTATTCTTTTGTTTGATCAAACATAATTCACTGTGTTTGGACCACGTCAGACATATAAAAGGTTTACTTATGCACATCACCTCAGAAACAGAGGAAAATGGCCCTGAAGCGCACAGCATAAGGTAGGAGATGACAGCTGTCTGTGCTATCTGGGGCTGCTTATTGATCATAAATGTATTGTTTTCACTTCTGCGCCATGGAAACACCGCGATTCATTCGACAACTATTTGATATGTGAATATAATTCAGTAAAAAGAACACTAGAACTGTATGAGCACCGGCAAGAGCTTTCATTTGAGCTATAACTTGTACATGTGTCATATACGAACCATATGAAAATGAACCAATGTTCAATACCCAGCTCGGGTATCCAAAATACTGTGTATTTAAGTGTAAATAACTTTTATACAGTAGAATAAAAACCAAAGTGATGCATATGAGCATAAAATATAGATTCTACACTTCCAAACAAAACCCCTTACAGGGGTCTGGTGCAATGCTAGCCCTTTAAATCTTAAAACGAAAGTTGAAGACGTCACGTTTAAAAAAAACAATATAACTAAAGAAATCTCCACTGTGCTGAGCCAGAGCGATTACTAAACAGCGCAGCATTGATGACGTAATCGTGCCCAGGCCGAATGTAATGTGAGTGCAGGAGGGGGGACAAGTGTGCTTTTGCCCTGTAAAAGGCATCTGTGCATAGTGTGAGGACGCCCTAAAACGTTACCCTAATTCAATCTCTTCCCAACAAGGAAAACCACCAACAATCAAACATGCTTGATTATATGGTGTCATGGTTTTGCAATCAAAAAATGTGGTTTTAATGGAAGTCAATGGGGCAAAAACAGACATGAACGGTAAATTAGGAAGAAAAAAAGGAAAATCAGGTAAAGGCCCAATCCCAATTCTATTTTTGTACCCCTACCCCTTTCCCTTTTCCCTTACAACCAAGAGTTAAGGGGAAGGGCTTCAAAATTTACCCCTAAGAATTGGGACAGCACTACAGCACCAAGATTTATCACCAAAAATCATTCTGCTCGCTGAAACAAAGAAAAAGTTACGGCCAAATTAAAGCTCAAAATCACCCCAGAGTGGATGAAACAAGTTTGCCGCAAGCCTGTGTTTGAGTGAAGGTCTCGGCCGTTAGATCGCCCCCTGGGGGCTGGCTGCAGTACAAGTCATAAAGCCCGCCTCTTCCGTGTTAATGAAGGAGACTTGAGCCCAAATAAAAAAAAATTATTACACTTGCAATAAAATGTCCCGAAAGATAGTTCTGGTCGATTAAGGCACTGGTTATTGTGCTGAAATAGGTGCAGATCTTCATTTTTGTAAACAGTTTTAGCAGTAATTTAATGCTGGGCGTGTCATCGTGATTGACAGCTGTGATTGACAGTTTCTCAAAGCAGCGCGTCTGAGCTTCAGCAGAAGACTGAAGTGTTATTATTCGATTTCTGTGTTATTTTACCATGATTAAATGAGTTCAGCAGTAAACTACAGTTTCTGACATACATGATCCTGGTGGAACACTGTTTATTCGCTAAGGTCAGGGCTTTTTTCGGGCTTTATTAGTTTGCTGATACACGCCTAGCCACCCAGATAGCAAAATACACTCGGGCCAGTTCCGGCTAGATTCTCGCCTGCCGGAGACTTACCCCTCAGAGCTCAGACTGACTACCTCTGCTGGACCTACTCCGGATGCCTGGACTCACTGCCCGATTCCAGCCCAAGTCAATCGAGCCAGATGCGGCGGCCAAGCGAGCCGGCGCTGCCGCATGCGAGCCGGAATCAGCCAGCGACGCCGCGAGTAGGTTATGCGCTGCGGCCCGGAGCTGGCGCGATTGAATATATAAAACCCTCATATTTGTTAACGTTATTACATCCATTTGTGTTGATATGACAGCAAACGCATGCTGAGAAGTTCGGGGGGCGTAGTTGATTTTACATAAAGCGTTTGGTTGGAAGCTCGACTCCGCTCATTTTCGTGGCTCCTCCTCTGGCTCCATCAGACAGTCCTTCTGCGCATGTCAAGGCTCCAATTTCAGCAGTCTTTTGCGACAGTTTGTGCCCGTCAAGCAGGCGTTCTGCCCTCAAGGCGTTTAATGGGAAAAGGGGCTGTCGCGTCGTCCATATTTTTTACAGTCATTGGGATGAAAACATCCCCAATAGTACATAAGGGTTAAATAAGAAATCAGTGTTTGCTTGTGTTTCATCTTCCTATAACTCTTTGTCCCCACAGCGTCTGACTCTGCTCCATGTGAACAGTAACCAGTGTCTGGACATGCCTTCTGAAGAGGATAAGATGGTTCCCACTCTCAAAGACTGTAGCGGCAGGCGCTCACAGCAGTGGATCTTGAGGAACATGACGCTAGGCGTCTGACAGTGCCGGAAAACATTCAGAGTTGATACACACTACACAACACAAGACTTGGAGTCAGGTTTTTGGCTTTCCTCACAGCTCTGTGAACTGTCATTTTCTAGTCCATGATCTTGTTAAGCCAGGCTTTGATCAGAAGAGCCACACACACAGGCCATTTGTGGCCAGATGTGCTTTAAGTGCTTTTTGTCTCTGATCCAAGCATATGTGGCTGACTGACTGAGTATCTTTGCTACTCACACTCTCCTCTTTTTTTGACAGTAGCTCACGTGTATCTTCAGAGATGGAGTGTTAGCCTCTGCTGAAGTACATTCAACTCTGGGCTGAATTCACAGTGCTGGGTTCTTCACAGCGCCTGGAGTGTCGGTCAGTTCACTGACTTTATGACTTGCTGCTTGTTTCTTGAATTTATCTTGATCTCTTTCAGTGAGGCTGCAATATATAATCAATACAACTGCCTTAAGGAAAAAGCATGTAGAGAGCAAAAAAGAAAAACTGGAAAGCCAAACATCATCAATTATTAAAGGAAAACATCATCATCATCACTATTTTTCAAATTATTATTATTTATTATTATTATTATAAAATCTGAGGTCATTTTGAAGTTGCATTTAATCATATCACATAGAAATATATATATATATATATATATATATATATATATATATATATATATATATATATATATATATATATATATATATATATATATATATATATATATATATATATATATATATATATTTGGCTCTGGTGGGGGCACTAAGTAAGGCACTCAGCCGCATATATGTGTGTGTATATATATATATATATATATATATATATATATATATATATGCGGCTGAGTGCCTTACTTAGTGCCCCCACCAGTGCCGATATACAGCCATATCGCACTGCTAGGAGTGTGATATTGCGTTCATACAGCAGTTTGACAGCATAATTGCGTATATAAAAACAAAATCAAACATGGAGAGTCTTAAAAACCCTTTTGTATGAGGAACTACTTTCTTCTGCGTTGGATTCAAATCATAAGCTGACAGTTAAACAGCTGAGCAAGCATTTTTTTTAAACTTTAGATCTGTAGTGTCTGCTTTTTGCTGTCTGCATGTGGGCAGAGTAATACACAAAAGATAAAGAGGCTGTACCGGTGTTGATATTACTTAAATATATCACGGCTATCAGCCAATAAGATTCGAGAACCAGACAGAACTGTTGTATAAAAATATTTTTATATCTGTCTGGTTCTCGAATCTGATTGGCTGATAGTCGTGATATATTTAAGTAATATCAGCCTCTTTACCCTTTATGTATTACTCCGCCCACATACAGCCAGCAAAAAAGCAGACACTACAGACTTAAAGTTTTAAAAAAATGCTTGATCAGCTGTTTAAATGTCAGCTTATGATTTGAATCCAACGCTGAAGAAAGTAGTTCCTTATACAAAAAAGTTTTTGAGATTCTCCATGTTTGATTTTGTTTTTATATGCTCAATTATGCCGTCAAACTGTTGTATAAACGCAATATCACACTTGTAGCAGTGCGATTAGGCTGTATATCGGCACTGGTTGGGGCACTAAGGCACTTGGCCTGCGGCCTCAAGCCAATGCATGCCTCCCACCAGTGCCGATATACAGCCATATCGCACTGCTACTCGTGGGATACTGATCATATATATATGAATATATATATGTATATATATGTATATGTATATATATATTTATATATATATATATATATATATATATATATATATATATATATATGTATATATATATATATATATATATATATATATATATATATATATATATATATATATATATATGTATATATATATATATATATATGTATATGTATATATATATATATATGTATATATATATATATATATATATATATATATGTATATATATATATATATATATATATATATATATATATATATATATATATATATACATATATATATATATATATATATATATATATATATGTATATATATATATATATGTATATATATGTATGTATATATATATATGTATATGTATATATATATATATATGTATATGTATATATATATATGTATATGTATATATATATATATATGTATATGTATATATATATATATATATATATATATATATATATGTATGTATATATATATATATATATATGTG